>NW_006911910.1:239059-257351 GCF_000338995.1 Bipolaris sorokiniana ND90Pr | reverse complement strand
TGAAGGCCGTATGGACGTCCACGTCAGAAGGTAATGATCATCGCGGGGCTAGGTCACGTGATGTGCCATCCCGCCAAGGGCAACCATCCGAGGGATGGCAGGACGCCTTGGGATGGCAGCCATCCCCAACATCACAACCATCCCAGGGATGGCAGGGAAGTAAGGGATGGCAGGACCAAAGGCAACGGATATAAGAATGGGTTGGATTTCATTATTACATTCGTTGTGGTCAACTCAAATTGTACTTTCTTACTAGTATCTTTACTTAACAAGATTGTCACAAGTTAGTCTATCAAATAGATTAGTCTTGTCAAACCCTCCTTAAGCACGCCAACTCCACTGCATCGCCAGACAAGCCTCACGGAACACTAACGTAATACTCACCTGCCTTAGTGCGGACCAGGATAGAGAAGTATAGACCCTTACCCCGTGTAACACAACGCACTACTTAAACTTCCTATACTAAAGCTAATCTATGACGAGTCTGTATAGTGGTATTCCTAGTATAGCGAGATTACCACTCTATTAAGACCCTCTTAGCTTTACAATAATTACACGACTATTATAGCATAATAAAAATAGTCACGTAAAATGCTACCAAGTTGGACACACTACTAAGCTAGATCCTTTTTCTTAGTGATACGAACTTTATATGTAACTCAAAAGCTTTTTACACCTCTAGGACTAGTTATAAGGGATTTTATTCACTATCTTAGTACTTATACTAGAACTCTTTGTAAGCTTCTAATTCTTATTATTAATCTTAATATATAGGCTCATAAAACTAAGTAGAGTAATATTATTTAGCTCTTTAGCTATCTTAAAGTACTTGTAGAATATACTCTAGGTCTATTAGTCGCGCTCTACTCTCAATCTATAGAGTATCGCACGTACATATCTAACTACATATTCTTAACAATATCTCTAATACTACTCAGTAGTTATTTAACGTACTAACTCTTCTATATAGGATATTTAACTATCTGATTTATATTAGTACATGCATAGAAGAGGTATTGAGACTATGTTTGTCTTTAGAACTCTTTAACCCTTCTTTCTATATAGGTAGTTCGTCTTTTTAGTCGTAGCAATATAGTCTTCAAGATAGCTAATAGCGTATTCCTAAGTCTATAGTCTGTCTGAAAATAGCCTAGTAATCTGTATTATGTATTATTAATAATATGTTCTGCTATAAAGCTTCTTACGGTTTACCTCTAAGTTTTCTTCCTGTGGGATAGCATTGTCGTCGCTGCATCGATTCGTGAACGTGCGCGAAGGTGTTCTACTCGTGGCGGAAGTAGGCGACGACATTGTGTGTGTGTTGTATTAGGATATTAAGACATTACTTGTATATGTTAACGAGGGGCCGGGCTGCGATCGTGAAGCGTTGAAGTATCGTGAGCTTCACGCAGCTCTAATTCGATTCAGTCCGTTTGAAGTGGGGTATGCGTTTGGTGGGAAATAAAATGTACCAAAGTGGTAGGAAACAGTAGATTGCATGCAAAGGATGATGTTAGATAAAAGCAGGGTCCTGAGCGAGGCGACTCGGCATGAATATAAGCTCTTTGCGCTCCTAAGCCAGATCGGCACTTGGGCGAGCTAGGAGAAGCAGGAAATTAAGCGTCCAGCTACGCTATGACGTTAATGCCGGCAGCTTTCGATTAGATCTCCGCGATGGAACCTCAGATCTGCACCGCTATACCTGAAGAGATCTGGACGATGAGCTTTTGTTGCTGTCTGCCGTGCTTGCATACACGTCTGTGATATAGAATGTGCCGCCGTATGTGTTAACGACCTATTACTGTCTGGGCACGCCGTTTTGTGTTAACACCGTAGTCCTTACGAAACGTCGAGAATGCCTATATGTCATTCTTCTTACCGCACTTGTATACTATATAGTAGCATATGCCACATGTTCCCCTGATCGATTAAGTGGCGCCGTTCCTCAACTAGAATCCTATGACGCAAAACTATGACTTCAGTGGTATAAGGGGGAACTGCCTCACTATGTTATTTGGAAACGATTCACTAGGGTAAAACGCACACCCACATTCAACATCAGTACATTGAGCATGTAATATGTTATTCTAATCCTTGCGTGCTTTGATGTGTATCGGTACCTATCTTCTCACTATCGGCGAATGCCACCGTGCTATGGCAGTGGCTTGGTTAGTTGTCTGTATCAGTTTTGTGTTGCTTGCACTGCCTTAAGGCCGCTTGTGGGAACTTCCGCTGCGAGGTCACTAGCCTAGGTGCGTTATATCACTCCCTTCGCAAAAAGCAAACTTGAAAAACAAGACTTTTAGTAATAATGTCTAGTAACAAATTAGTGATGGTTTTCTAACAGAGAGCACGGCTGTTGACATTTCTTGCTCGATTTGGTTGAGTTCCTTGTTGCAACCGCAGAACCTGTTCAGTCATATGTGGATTAGTGCGAACCGAGCAGACTCAAGTGGTATCAGCCCTTTGTTTAGTTTGCTCTAGGGTTTCGTCAGCTCCTATAAATATCTGCATTGAAAGAGATAATGATCTAATGGTGAGCTTTAGGTTATTCTCCTCTTCTATATAGCTTTTGAACTCTTCGATAAAACCTCTAATAATTTCCTCCATTCAATGGTTGCTCTCAATATAGCGTTTTAAGTGCTGAGCCTCGAATAATCACTCAAACCAGAGTAACAAAGCCTTCGCGGATATGACGACAACTATCAAGCTGGCTAGCTATGAGAAGCCATCCTTGACACGACGTTTGGGTGGGTCTTTAAGACTGCAGTTCCTAAGGCGGCGGAATCATCGTGATTGTACCCAAAACGTTGCTGTTCACTACTAGGACAGAGAAACTGAAAATATAAATAGTTACGGATGAACGTTGCAGCGTCGACATGAACTCGCAAACTCACCTGTGTCAACTCCAATATCGGCAAGACCCATGTCATCACCCAACCAAGATGGAGTCTGGATTATTGTTCGCCTTAGCGCTGGGTGAAGTCAGTGCGACTATTTGCTAGCTGAAGTGGGAAAAGCAATCTGGAAGTTTTCAGTCGCACGAAGAATGTGGAGAGTCTGAACACTCCATGCCGGCTAACGATGCAGCTGAATGACCCCGCTTTGATTGTCTTACATAACTCTTCATCTCTCAGTATAGCTTGTTCGAAGCTGGTCACTGCCATTGTGGCCTCTCATTAACCTCAGGCTATTCAGCGTTACCGGCTTGTTCACACTACTTCGTGCTTCAACTTACCTAACCACTTCTTATTTTGCACAAGTCTTTTACTTACCTTCATCTTTCGGCAGTCTCTGATAAAGGCGAGATGGCAGAAGTCTCAGGGCTTGTCTGGAGCGTAGTGTCTTTATATTCTACTTGTCGGGACTGCTATATCTTCTTCAATAACATCAACAATGCAGGAAAAGGATCCTTCTTCCACACCCGTAACCTGGCGATTCAGGAGTCCATATTGAAGTCATGGGGCTTCTACTGGAATATTCTGCGCCACTCGCTTGCACATGGAGAAAGGAAGGCGGAGGCGAACCAAAAACGGGAGAAATACCTTGGAAAGAACAGGTACAAAGCGAAAGGTATACTGAATGCGCTTTTCGCAATTGCCGATTTGCTCTCAGACCATGAGAGGTTGCTGAACACATATGGCATCAAGATCGAGAAAGTAAGACATATTCCACATCCTATAACACACTGTGGAGGTTGCTAACTGTATGACATAGGGCTTTTTCGAATCCCACGATCATAATACGAGGAGGGTAGCCCCGGAACTCATACCTGAAACGAATCGGGTAAAAGTGGAAGAAGTTCGTGGCCGTATGCGACGATACAAAAAGAATTGTGTATGGTCGCTAGAGGATCGGGAAAAGTTCAAGGCAATGATTGCAGACCTCAAATCACACAACGATACTTTGTACATGTTGTGCCCTGATGAAGCCGTCGAAGCCATGAACTTGAATCTCCCGGTCGACTACCTTGCGTCACGCGAGAGCCGGCTTACCCTCAGATGAACTGCGAGAAAGGCCAACGAAGCAAATCGTGCGGAGGAGATAGGGCCTTCACAAAAAGGGATCAGAATTCTCGCCGACATAGCACATATCAAAGCGAAGACGAAGGAGCTTGAACAAAACCCACTGACGGAGCAGCAAGAACAAAAACTGATAAACACACCGGAAAACGATCTCGCGTTCTACGGATGTGGTCAGAAACTGGCTGTTTGGAAGAAACGGAAGCAAGTCGTCTACGTGGAGAGGAAGAGATATGCCAGTGAAGAGAAGGACACCGAGGATCGCTTTCCTCCCAAAAAAGACATTTTGCAGCTCGGAAAACTTCTTCGCAACATCCAACCGGCAAAGCAGTTACTCGCTCTGGAATTCATTGGTCTCACGCAATCTGACAAAGAATCTACGATTGGCTATGTTTATAGGCTGCCTGGCAACTTGGGAAAGGCGAAGCCCAAGCTTCCAATTGAAGATATCGCCATCAGAGCACCAATCACCTACTTGTCGCCTCATTGGCGCATCCTGTTGTTGAGTCAAATGTTCAAGCTAGCAAAGAAACTCGTAGCAAGTGCTGCGCTGCTACATGCCAGCGGGTTGCTACACAAGAACATTCGGTTAGAGTCCGTAGTGTTTTTCCCCAAAGACGGCAAGGAACTAGCCCGCTATTAACTAAGAGATTTAGATATTGATGATCCATATCTGGTCGGATACGACTTTTCTAGACTAGGCAACCTAGGTATGCGAGATGGAGTTCTAGACCACAGTAAACAAGCCGACCTAGAGCCGCAGGACCACGACGCACAACACGGCGGACACGCTAAATTAGAGATGTATGATGACGACCTAGACAGTAGAGAGCGATTCAAAAATCGAGCGAACTACTCTGGAAGATCGTCTCGTAGCTATTCGGAAAGTGGTAGGGAGTAGACATAACTAAAAGGGAGGAGGATGAAATGTAGGTTGCATCGTAATGCGTCGGTCGACTTGTATGACCACCTAGCAAAGCTCAGAGACCTATTAGTTGAATATCGTCATGCTATTGATGTGTACTCGCTGGGCATGCTGTTGCTTGAAATCGGCCTGTGCAATTGACTATAGAAGGAAAAGTTCATCGATTTCGATCCGTATGAAATGCGTAGGAGGATTATAGAAGAGGAAGTGTGCCTTTGAAAGATTTACTGTGGCGACATATATGAGCAAGTCGTACACAAATGCCTGAGTGTTGAGTGTTCTGATGACCCGAGGGTGTTGAGGGAGCAGAGGGATCTCTGCGCTAGAGTGGCAGTAGATCTTTCTTAGTGCTGGGCATAAGGGATTTATCCGCTTGCTGTTGAAATTTAATAGTTTATAGGTCTCGCATACTATAGCTTCATCGCGGGAGTTAGTGAATATAAATATTGCGTAATCTGCCGTATACTTTGGTAATCTGAAAAGATTATGAATTTTACGACGAACTGAATTACACGAGAAGTGCAGCCAACAAAGGATTGCTAGTGAGAACACCAAAAACGCCCGCCGCAACCATACCCATCCTAGCAAGCTCCTTAATAGTCTTACGAATCTTAGGTACTGTTTTTGTTAGCTACAGTACGCACATGCTAGAATAACATCAAGTGTTTCAAGATAGATTAAGCCCTTACACACATATCGTGACAGAAGGTTCGAAGCCACTCACTAATATCTATCTCGACACCTAGGCTAGGTTAATTAAATGTTTAAAATTAAACGCTAACCTAGTGCTTACCGTTTCTCTTCTTCGCTATAGCTACGAGGACGTTCGAAGTCTTCTCTATTCTTCGGCCTACTTTCTTTTATCGCGCGCATTTTGTTTTGGCATTCTATCGTGTTGTTTTAATTACTAGCTATAAACTAGTTGTTTTCTTCTTTAGTTGCCGCGACTCTTTTCTTCTGCTATTAAAGTTGTTCCAGAAGCGTCTTCATCTCAGCTTCTCGTTCTACCCGTAACCTGTCCAGATCTATATAGAGGCGCTTCCAGGATTCTTTCTTAACCCTCTATATAATAAAATACTTAATACCTTAAGAAAAATAATAGTTATAAGCACCTATAGTAGGTATATTAGCTCTTTAAATTTTAGAGCTTAAGCGAAGGAAATATTACAGTGGGGTAATTAAAAAACAGAACTCTAAAAAGTTGTACTTTTTAAACATACATTACTCAATAGGTATTGGCGCGATACTAATAAAATATTAATCGTTAAATAGAGAAATTATTAGCGTTTAAGATAGCAGTCTTATATAAATAATTAGTCAGTACTAGGAAGGTTATATATACTCTTAAACGTAGAGCAAATAAATCTTCTAACTTTAGCGCTATATTTCGCGCTATAAATTTAAACATTTTTAATATAAGTCTAAATATAACGTGGGGGATTAGTAAGCTAGCCGGAATAGTAAGCTGGCCGCCCCACAAAACCTGTAACGGTTCGAGTACACACTGAACTAACATCCGAAAGGGATCCGAACATGGGCACGCACTAGCCGAGGGCAGATCTGCTGATATAAAACCCCACCTTCTCCATACCGTAGCTCGATAGATTTTTGATATCCTTTCGTACAAGGCCTATAGGTGTCTATTCGAATTAAGGCTCGTTTGATGTCCCACGCACTCCCATATGCCTCTGAGTGACACTACCGCCGATACTGATCCGAGTAGTCTTGCCTGCGCCGTTACAGCCTTCTATTGTAATAATCTAAAATAATTAGTACGCGCACTTACAGCAGCGTATAACGTACTAAAATTAACTCTTTAGATACGTCTCTAGGGTATTTAACCACGATTAGAGATTCTATCTACTAGGCGTAAGCTACTACCTATTAACGAGTAGTCTCTTATATAGTGGATCCTAGACCTTAACTAACGCGGTTTTCCGTCTTATATTATTAACGTACGACGAATAGCAGACGCTCTACTCGCTGCGCGCGGCTAAGATCCACCTCTAGCACCTATTAGTAAGAACTAGGTGTCGCGCTTTATATAGAACTAGCTAGAGCTTTAGATAAAGTAGAGTAGAAGGCTTAATAGTTAGCGCGCCTCCTACGAGGATCTAATCGCAATTATAGCGTAGTTTAAACTAGTAGAGGAGACGCGCTAATTATATAGCGTCTTAGACTAGGATATCTATAACTTTAACGAGACTAGGTTCGCGATAGGCGTCGCTGTAACGTTAAAAGTTATAGCTAGCGCTAATAGAATTAGTTAAGTAGTCGTCGTACAGCTAGGTAATTATAAGTAGGTAATAGTAATTAAGTGCGTTAACGCATCTAGCTAGTCTCTCCTACTTTTTATAATCCTATCTAGTAAGGCTTACTAGAGCAGCTAGTATTAAGGCCTCCTATTAAACTAGACTGTCGTAGTATTAGATAATAGATAGATAACTAATTAGCTTAGCGTAGAGTAGGTAAAGCACTTTAACTAGTATATAGCTGCTTGTACAGCTAGAGTCTATTAGCTACTTATTCTAGACAGCTATAGTAGCTACGCTACGCTAGAGTTTAACTAGTTCTATATAGAGAATAAGATTATTACTCTCTATATACCGCCTTATACGTTGCACCTCCTATAGTTACTTAATATAAGCTACTTCTCCCCACTTAAGCGCGCGTATGGGCGTGAGGTAGAGAAGCTCGCCCGCTAAGGCCTCTACTACGTTAATAAGATAGACTTTCTTACAGCCTATATACGGATCTGGCTGATAGTTTTCACGTAGTAGAATATCTAGGTAGGCTTTTAGGCGATAAGTCTTGTCTCTCTCTGTCTAGAGCGTGTTCTATCGTCGCTTATAGTAGCTGGAATACCGTCTTTACTATAGATAGTAGCGCAGACGCAGGTAGTAGCGCAGATAGAAATACTACGTATAGTAGAGTAGCTTTAGTAGTAGGTACGCTATCTCTAAGAGCGACTTGGCCGGCAGCTAGAGAGTCTAATAAGTATTGTGATACGCTAGCTTACGAAAAGCGCTTAACTTATAATATAATTAGTAACAATACTTATAGAAGAGAATAAGAAGCTATATATAGAAAATTAGTGTTAATAATAAAAGTAGCATTAACAACGTTAATATATTGCTTCTAGTAGAGTGCTCTAGGTGTAGTAGATTTAGCAGCTTACTATAGAGGCAGAAAGGATGGTTATAGAGGCTAGCTAGAGCTAGGCTGGTGAGCGATGTTAGCGCGCGCCGCTAACGTGTACGAAGTGCTATACTTAAGGCTATACACGGACTTAATATAGATAGTAATAATCTACCTTATAGTAGAATATAACTATATTATCTCTTATTGTTGTGGCTTAATTGCGCAGAACGTTGCGTTAAGTCTAGTGGGGTGGCTAGCTTACTAGTGTGGCCAGCTTACTGGTGGGGCATATTAAGATATACTAATTACTAATTATCTTATACATTACGTAATATGCTAGCTTTAAATAAGTATCTCTATTTCTTACTATAGTTTCGCCGTTTTATAAATTACTTACCAAGTAAATATAATAGCGAAATATTCTCTATATTCTAAGCCTAATTATAATACTATTCTTTTTTTTATAACTAATTCTTAAAGTAATATATAGCCTAAGGTTTTCTAGAGAAGTATATTACTATAATTTTATAGTTACTATAAGTAAGATATTCCTAAAAATAAATTACTAGTAAGAGAAATAGATTATTATAAATATGAGATTAGTGTTAACGTAGCGTTTATATAAGCGCTATATTCTTAAAAGTATAAAGTTTTCAAAAGCGTTTTATTTCTAAGAATACAAGATTCCTAGATACGATTAGTTTCTAAGAATGCTTAAGTATAGGTACTTCTATCTATAACGGGCTTAGTTTGATAAGTACTATATTCTAAGAGTAAAGTATTTATCACGCTAACTTAATTAGGTATTAGCGTAGTAGCGCGCTATAACTAGACTTACCCTACGTTATAGAGTCTTATTATCTACTTAATTTCTTCATTATACTTAAATAATAATTTTTATTTAGTCTTATTTATTATTTTCATCTTGCTAAGTTTATTTATTGTTTTAAAAAAATGTAGTTTAGAAGTATTTTACTTATAAGAAGAATAAGCAGGTATAAAAGGTATATATCTACTTTAGAAAGTCTAGTAAGTGCCTTTATCGTATCTAGCGATATAACGTCTAAGTTACTAAGTTAGAGTTTAAGCGTCTTACTACTAAAAAGAAAAAGTTAGAAACTTATATTAAAGAAAGTTATAAGGCGTAGAATACTATAAGAAAAGTTTATAAGGCAGCTCTAATAAAGTTAAAAATATATTATACTTAAGAGTAGTAGTTATAGCTATAAATAGATTTATTAGAGAAGTAACCTAAGAAGGTAATTACTATAGAGAGTTATAAGCTTAAAGAGTTAGAGTAGAAAGGCGTTATAGTATTTAATAGGTCTAATCTTTTAGTTAACTTATCTTCTAGTACTTGGAGTGCCTTCGTAGATGTATTTCTAGATTATTAAGATTCTCTTAATTTAAGCTTTGTTACTTCTAGTTCTAGTAGTAACATACCTATCTCTCGTAGTAGTTAAAGTGCCTACTATTATTTTTCTTAGTAAATATTATATTTTACTTATTATTTTATTAGTAGCTTAACCATGTCTTCTAGTATTAGAAGACTTAGTTTAGTTACAATTTTTTTATCGTTTATTTAAGTCTTATTATTATTATTAATATTTTTAAATTTTTTATTTATAGTTAGAGAGATTAGAATCTAGTTCCTATATATTCTCGCTATCTAGGTATCCTAACTATTTTACTAAGTATTTAGTTTTATAATTTTTTATTTAGTATAAGATAATTCTCTTAACTGTCTATTTATCTTCTTCTTTAAGTTTATAATAGAATATTTCCTATAGTAGCGTTTTAGAATTTACTAGTTCTAATAGTCCTATATAGAATCTTACATATATCTTTAAATTAGCTAGTAGATTAAGTACATAAGTTATAAGTCTATTTTATTTTAAAATTAAAAATAATCTAACCTGAACGTAGTCTAGTTTTTTACTTAGTTATTTAGTGTAAAGATTCTTTATAAGTAGATATACTTTATCTCTCTTTCTTAGCTAAGGTACTATTCTCCTTTTTTTATTTTAGTAGAAAATGCTTTAGCGTTAAGCTCTTTTAAGTAACGTTCGTAGTTCTTCGTACGTTTTCTTTAGTTACTTAGCTATTACTATTACTACTTCTATTTTTGGACTTAGCTATATTCTAGTAAAGATATTTAGATATCGTACGTAGTTGGTAAAAAAAATTATTTCACTCATTAATTCTAATATTTTATTATTTTATGCTATTTATACTATAGGTAGTAACTTTATTTAGTTATCTTATTATTAATTAGTATAGATTCTAAGATATATTCTTACTATTTCATTTATTCTTTCTATTAATTATTTAGTTTATAGGTAGTAGGCTATTAATAGTTTCTACTTAGTTCTAATTACTATAAGTAGCGTTATCTAAAAGTTAAATATTAATAGCTTATCTCTATTACTAATTATACATTTTCGCATTTTATAGTATTAGATAATATAGTTATAGATAATATACTAGGTCTACTACTATATAGTTATTTCTAAATAGAATATACTCTACATAATTTATAATGTAATTTACTACAATAAGTATTATATTATAGATAATCTTAGTTATTAGATCTCTTAAAGCTAGTAATCCTATAACGAAGTCTATAGAAATATTAATCTATAGTTCTTATAATAGTTCTAGAGCTTATATCTCTCTATATAGTACATTAGTACTATATTTATTCTTTTAGTAGTCAATATATTTAGTAATATAGAATACAATCTTCTCTTTTATTTCTTTAAATTAGTAGTTACGCTATATTAGTTCTATAGTTCTTATAATTCCCAAATCCCTATATACGGGATTATTATAATATTCTTGCATAAAAGTTTATTATACTCCTTTAGATATATTATTTTAAATCTTTATAATAATATTAAGTTTATATATAAGTTCTAGAGATCTATCTTTATTAGTTTTAAGTTCAGGTCTACTAACTATTATCTTAGTTCTTACGATATTATACTATTAGCTAAGAGTATTATATCTTTTATTTTTCTCTTCTAGAGTAAAGATAATCTTAAACTTATATTATTCTAGTATTTTAGCCTAAATTATGTATCTTTAATTAAGTATCTTTATTATTATAAAGTATACTAGATTCTTATAATCTATATAGACTATAAGTTCGAAATAGCTTTCTATATATACTCTCTAGTAGCGTAAGCATTCTATAATAACTAGAAGTTCTTTATTATATACGTTATATCTTTCTTCTACTCCTAAGCACTGTCTCAAGTAGTATACTACTAAGTGCTATTTTTCGTTAATAAGTATACTAGTGAAGCCTCTTAGTATAAACTTAGATATGTTTATTTTAATTTTGATAGGTATACTTAAGATAAATATCTTAAAATATAGTTGTATAATACACGTAATCTAAAGCTTATTAAAAGCTTCTTCTACTTTCTTACTTTATATAAATAGTGTATCTTTCTATATAAATTATATTATTAGTAACGTATTCTATTACTGTGTTACAAGTAATAAGAAGGATTCTCTCCTTGATAAATGACGAGATGGCTGAAGGCCTATGGACGTCTACGTCAGAAGGTAATGATTATCGCGGGGCTAGGTCACGTGATGTGCCATCCCGCCAAGGGCAACCATCCGAGGGATGGCAGGACGCCTTGGGATGGCAGCCATCCCCAACATCACAACCATCCCAGGGATGGCAGGGAAGTAAGGGATGGCAGGATCAAAGGCAACGGATATAAGAATAGGTTGGATTTTATTATTACATTCGTTGTGGTTAACTTAAATTGTACTTTCTTACTAGTATCTTTACTTAACAAGATTGTCATAAGTTAGTCTATTAAATAGATTAGTCTTGTTAAACTCTCCTTAAGCACGCCAACTCCACTGCATCGCTAGACAAGCCTCACGGAACACTAACGTAATACTTACCTGCCTTAGTGCGGACTAGGATAGAGAGGTATAGACTCTTACCCCGTGTAACATACTGAGAGTGCTACATCACCGAGTGTGCCACTCTAAAACATACTAAAATTCAGACATTCTACTAATCTATATCCTAATAACTAGAAATTAGAATTTTCTAGAAATTAAATATAGAAGTTATATCTATATAACTATTAGTTTAAGAAATTTCTAGAGTTCTATATAGTATATATTAGAAGATCTAGTAGATTTTCTTATTTAAGCTATAATTTAAACTCTATCTTAAGAACGTTATAATAGAAACCCCTAAAAATCTAGAAATCTATTATTAACCTAGATGCAACTACTATATCTAATTTCTAGAAAAATCTAATATATAGTTATTAAGATATAGATTAGTAGAATGTCTGAATTTTAGTTTGTTTCAGAGTGGCACACTCGGTGATATAGCACTCTTTGTGATAGAATACGTTATTATAATTTTTAAGAAGTCTTTAATAAATTAACAATTAAAGTTTATAAATTCTAGAAATAACTAGATATCTATAACTATAGTTAGTATTAGCTAATTCTTAATAACTGAGATTTTTTTTAACTTATTTATACACTGTTAATTTCTATCGTATAGTCTAAGAAGTTAACCTTATTTTTATAGAGTCTATACTTCTTAAGCCTAAGTTTAAGGCTATATTTATCTAGTTCTTTAAGTACTATTTTTATATATAGAATATCATCTTTCTTATTTTCTAAGTAGATAAGAATATTATCTTAGTAGATAAGAATATTATCTTAGTAGATAATGATGAATATATCTTAGTATAGCCTTAGTACGTTATTAATAAGTTTCTAAAATCTTACTAGAGCGTTTATTAGTCCCAATAGTATAACCTTACACTTATAGTATCTATATTAAGTTCTAAAGACTATTTTCTATTTTTTACTTTACTTTATTCTAATAAAATAGTATCTATCTTAGAGATCTAGTACTATAAAGATCTTTATATAGAATAATTAATCTCTAAGCTCTATACTATTAAGTAGTAGATATTAATGTTTTACTATAATATTATTAAGTTACTAGTAACTAGTATATAGTTATTCTATCTTATTCGTATTTAGTATTAATATAATAAGGTAACCTATAGATAACTTTAATAGTTATATATATCCTTTAGCTAGACACTTATCTATATACTCTCTTAATATCTTAAGTCTCTTCTTAATAGTTAGTATTTTAGTCTAAAAGTTAGTATCATTTCTTTTTATAGGACTATCTTATAGTTCTAGAGTTTATATTCTAGTAATACTATTTCGTCTACTACTTTATAAAATAGATAACGTATTAGATAAGTAAGTGAGCCAGACAAGCGAGTAAGCCACCCTACTAACTTTACACTACGCCTTAACTTTAACTTACTATGGCGTCCCTCTAATAAGCTCCTAAAGTCTCTTATAAGGCTGATATATATCTTGTAATTTTAGCTCTTAATATAAAGCAAATTTAAACTAAGAGATACGCTACTAAGACGTTTAATATCTCGCGAGCTACACTCCACCACTAACGCGCTAGTTGCCCTGCCTAACGCGATTGCCAGCCTAACTTAAAGAAGCTTACTAAGCTAGAAGAGGAGGTGATAGTTAATTATATACTTAATCTTAATTTACGTAGATTTACGCCTACGTACGCTACTATACGCGATATAGCTAATAAGCTACTAGCTGCGCGCGGCGCTGGCTAGATTAGATAGAAGTAGCTAGCTAACTTTGTTAAGCGTATAGACAGTCTTACGACGCGTTTTAATCGGGCGTATAATAGGTAGAGAGCTCTATATAAAGATATAGTCTTAATTAATAGCTAGTTTAAGCTTATAGAGTAAATAAAGGCTAAGTACGGTATCTATAATGAGAACGTCTATAACTTTAATAAAGCTGGCTTTATAATATGTAAGATTACTACTTAGCTTATTATTATAGCGTTAGAAAGAAGAGCGCGACAAAGGGCTATCTAGCTAGGTAGTTGCGAGTAGGTGACGTTTATCGCTGGGATTAACGTAGCTAGCTAGTCTATCCTACTATTTCTAATCTTTACTAGTAAGTATTACCTATCTGCATAGTATAAGGAGGTAGAGATTCTACGCGACTAGGCGATCGTAGTTAGTAATAATAGCTAGATAACTAATAAGCTAGGAGTTAAGTAGTTAAAGCACTTTATTAAGTATATAGATAGCAAGGTTGTTAGGGTATGTCGGCTGCTTATTCTTAACGGCCATAAGAGCTACTAGTTACTTAAGTTCTAAGAGCTCTGTAAGGAGAATAATATTTATACGCTCTATATACCGTCTTACTCATCTTATCTACTTTAGCCTCTTAACGTTAGCTACTTCTCGCTATTAAAGCGCGCCTATAGCCGCGAAGTAGAGAGTCTAATCTACTACTATATTAACTATATTACTAAGCTTAAGTTTCTACTAGCGTTTAAGATAGCGTTTGATTAATCCTTTACGCTAGCTAATATCTGCTCTGCCTTCTACAGCGTAGACCTTATTTCTCTCTAGCTAGATGCTGTTCTATTAAAGCTTAATACAAAGCTCCGTACGCCTACTCTACTAGCTGTTCTAGAGGCTCTCTAGTAGGCTTATACGCTTAGTAATATACGCGAGCTTAAAGCTTAATTAACATTAATACGTGATCGCGTTTAGCGGTATTAAGACTTATTACTAACTTTAATTATTACGGTAATTAACTAGCTTAAGAAGGGGGTAGAAGTAATGATACTCTCAGCTAAGCTAATGCGCGATCGAATTACTAGCCTTAAAAAGGCTAACGAAGTAGCTATAAAGCGTAGATAGTATAAAAAAAAGCAGATATAGAGGTAAGAAGTGCTTACTAAGGGAGCTAACAAGGATATTATTACTTAACGTAATGCTGATGAGCAGATTGCTTATGAAGAGCGTTAGGGAGGAGAGCGATTAGGTGTTAGCCGCTGGGTTCTTACGCGCTGTAGTAGGTGTAGAGAGACTGGCTATAATTCGCGTACGTGTAAAAATAATACTATAGATGCTGCTTAATCTACTGTATAAATATATATCTATATTATTATGATATGGTGGAGCTACGCGCTTATATAGGTGGGCAAAGTTGGTGGGGTGGCTTACTCGCTTGCCTAGCTCACTCGCTTATCCAACACGTTACTTATATTCTATATATTCTTTAAGAAAGTATAGAGTTACGCTATTCTCTCTTCCTCTTACTTTTTTAATCTATTAGGCTTATTTTAGTATCTACAGAGTATAGCTTCCTATTAAGAGAACTACTTTTTAAGTATAACTTGTTCTTAGTACTATTTTATTATTTAGTAATATTAATCTTATCTACTTTTAAACTCTTGTAATATTTAATTTACCTTATAGTTACGTTCTTTCTATTATATTTAAATTCAAAACCTTTAACTTCTAGTTAATCTATAGATTATATTGTCTATGTAACGGGCTGAACGCCCTTTGGATAGCTCCTCGATGGAATCTCGGCCTACTCGCAGAACCCGGGTGCTGTCTCGAGCACCCGGATTCTCTGCGCACCGCCCGAACGACGTTCAGACGACAGCCGCAGGACCCAGAAGCTGCCTCGTGCACCTAGACTTCACCGGTCCGATTGTTACTCGGGTAACCAGCTTGTATATAGACAGCTACGTAGCTTGGGAGCTTAGCTCCTCATCGAATACAACCTCTTGTATACCTCGCGATTGCTCCCCAGAGCGCAGCCCCTTACAGTCTAAGCTATAGAAATTTTAAAATAATATTATAGGTAGCTAGTCTAATTACGTCTAGATTAATTCTTTCTATATACTCTTAAATACTTAGTATTACTTATCTAACTTTATATATAATATTACTTTCTTTTAGTAATTGTTTACTAATACAGTAACCTAATAAATGTACTGTCGCGCCTAGCGCTCGGGCTACTATCACTACTTTTATTGTAAATTTAAAGTCGCGATAACTTAACTAAAACATAAATATCTTTTTTACTTAGTGTTATAAAATAATCGTAATAGTCTTAATATTTAGTCTAGTACCCCTTTACCTTAATTACTATAGTAAGACGTTGCGGTATACTACGAAGTAGTTAAGTAACTAGAGTATCTAATATAGTAGTCTAAGCAACTTTTAAGCTAGCTTTAAAATTATTCTAGTCTTCTTAGAACTCTTCTATATTATTAAACTAGAGATAGAGCTTATAAAGTTTCTTTTTTAGTGCCTACTAGAGGTATTTAATAGGGTTAAGGTCTAGGGAGTAGAGAGGCTAAATAGTAACTATAATATTATAATCTTATAACTAAGTTATATACTTTTAAGTAGTATAGATACGTACGTTATCCTATATAAACTACTCGCCTAGCGTATAATTAGGTAGTAAGCCTTTCTATAACGCTTAGATATATAACTAGGTACTATATTTATTACGCTAGGTATTCTCGTCCTGCTGTATAATTACTAGTAGGCTACGCCTAACACCTCTATTTAGAGTAATCTAAATTGATCCTTACACTATAATTACGGGTTAATAGCTAGTAGAGACTAGCTCTATTATCTCGCGCTTCTATTTCTAGTATAGAAGTCTCTATACCTAAGTTATATTATAGTTAAAGCCACGCTTAATAGAGTATTTATCGCTAAACTAAAATATAGTATTAATCTACCTAAAATTACGCTACTATTACGTAAAATTAAGTCTTAATTAGGCTACTAAGTTATTAAATTTAGGCCTACGAGCTGCTCTAAACTTATAATAACCTATAGTAGTAAGCGCTTATTAAATTATATAGTTAGAGAGAGTAGCTTGTATAGTAGTTAGGTTAATTAAGCTAGCGGCCTATATAAGCTAGTAGTACTTAATTTTTAGGGACTTTTTAACCTTACGTAGTAGCCGCTAATAATCTCTACTAGTTAACTTTACTAGGTAGCCTATCTAGGTACGCTTTTTATAGGTATTATTAGCTTTAAATTGCTAGATTACTTACTAGACTATACGCTGCGCGTAGTTAAGCGCGTCACTAGTTTCTTACGCTAAATATTCACTCTCCTACTAGACTAAAATATATATACGCTCGGCTTCTAATAAATTACTATTTAGTATTCTTCTAGCAGTAATTTAGGTCTTAAAGGGCTTTATTTTAATAGTGTAAAATGATATTAAAGAAGGTGTCTATCTTAGGATATTATGGTGGGGTGGCCCGCGCGTCACTAGCGCGACAGTATTTTTGTGCTAGTACTGTAGCTACGTATAGTAAGTATAGCAATTTTTTTATTATTTCTTAAGTCTAGCTTAGTCTACTACGTACGCTTAAGTATTGCTTACCTATAATTATAAGTCTACTAGTATCTATATTTATTTTCTATTAAGCTCTATTAAGAGCCTTATTACTCTATTATTAGCCTAAAAAAGACCATTCTTATTAGTATCTATAGTAGTTTTTTACTACTACATTTTTTTTATATTTCTAGCTAAGATATATATGCTATTAGTCGTCTCTATATTCTAATAAAGAACTATCTAGATACTATACATTATATGAAGTTTAAATCTCAATAATACTTTTAAAGTTTATTCTATTAAGAAAGTATATCTTCTTACGCTTATCTTATAAATATACTAGGTAGCTATTATTCAGATTTATACACTATAGCTATTTACACTTAGATATACTCTTAACTTATTATAAGCTTTATCTAGCTTCTCTCTTATCTAAGTAGTAAATAAGATAGTACAGGGGGGTGACAAAAAAAAAACGTAGTTAAAAAAGTAATAGTTTTTAAAAGATGAAAACTCAGCTTATAGAGCACCTATACTTAAACGGGTTAGTCCATTGAAAACTAGATATCAAGTAGTTTATAATGACTATATTACGTAATGCTTAGTAAGCTTATTCCCGGCTACAAAACATGCTAAAGTTCGAGAAGTAATTTTTCTAGATTCTAACTAAATATTTCGCGCTGCTATTTTTAGATCTTATATACTAACAAGTGCTATATATAGTTAGAGTAGTGAGATATATAATATATATTAAGATAGAGACATATTATCTATTAATTTTTTGTGATATAGAAATACTTTGTTTTAAAACAAGATTTTTTCTATTATCTTCTAGCTACTAACTAATACTTTGTATACCAGCCTCGTGCTTCTACTACTCTAGTATATCGGTTTTCCATAGATAAGATACAATTATCTATATCTCTTTGTGGAATATTAGCCCATCTTGTTTAATTGCGCTAATAAAAGT
>NW_006911910.1:194223-238065 GCF_000338995.1 Bipolaris sorokiniana ND90Pr | reverse complement strand
TCTGGGCTATATGGCGGATGCTTAAAAGTCTAATATGGTTACGCTGAAACCACTCTAGAACGTTCTTAGCTATATGGATCTTAGCGTTATCTTGCTGAAAACTCCAGCCTAAATAGTTTCAAATTAGCTCTACAATTTAACATACTTAGGTAGAAATGTATTATTAAATATTAAAAGAAAAATACAAATATATATTTAAAATATATATATTAAACTTACCTCTCTTTATTTTTGGTTTTATATAGGGTATTAGACACCGCCTAATATAGTGGTGAGAGCGATGAGAAATAGTAGATTTTGGTGTTTTTATTACTACTATATCTGATCTTCCACCTATCCAAATTGCGGCCCAAACTTGGATAGTTATATCATGACCTAGAACTTAATTAGTAAGCTAGATATAGATAAGATATATATATATAATAATTATATATATCTAGTAGATATATATTATATATATAGGAGTTTTTAAAACGTACTAGTAGTTTTACTAGAAACTAGAGTTCTTCCACCTTTGGAATTACCGCGTTTTCTAGTATATTCTAAGCGAGATCCGTGCTCACGCTCAACTCCACACTCGTCTAAGAATATAATCTTTTTAACATCAATATTAGAAAGCTCTTTTAGCTGTCTCTTAGCGTAGGCTAGTCTTTCTCTAGCTCTAGACACGTTTAACGTTAATTTTTTAGAGCGGGTATTTACTATCCAGCCTTCTACTCTAAGAACTCTTTGAAGAGTTCTAGTAGAAACTTCTAGATTATTCTCGCGGATTAATCTAGAATTTGTCTTCTTTAGGCTCTTAGTTATATCCCTATTAATAGCTCTTCTAGTCCTAGTAGAAAGCTTTAAAACCCGGCCTCTACTAGCTCTTTCTTACTTAGTAATGTTTTTCTTTTTTTTATTAATACGATAAATAGCGTCGTAGATCGATCTTAGAGGCTTCTAAAAGTAGACAGAAATGTTTTTAATAGCTATATTAGCGTTAATAAGCCGATTAACTTTAGCATTAAATTAAGAAAGTTTTGGATCTATCTAGAGGAAATAAAGATCTAAGAGACTAAGAATCAAAAGAGTGATATATATATAATATTCTAACTAATTGCTGACTAATATACTGCTAATGTAAGTATAGGCTAAGTACTAGATGTATTAAGAATCTATTATATATATAAGCTAGAGTAGCTAAGACTATTATTACATGATCTATATATCTACTACTACTATATATATAACTATTAGCTATATAGCTCTATCTACTATAGAGTTCTAAAAGTTCAAAATCTTTTAGAATTTTTCTAAGTATTTAAGTTATTATAGATCTACCTAAAGCTGCCGTAGAATATCACGTGACACCTATGTAAAAGACTAGAAGATCTTAGCTTTAAAACGCACTAACCTTTATATCTATAGCCACTATAGCTGCTGAGTAATTATCTTTTAAAAATAATAACTTTTTTTACTACGTTGTTTTTGTCACCCCACTGTAGTATATATTTAACGTGTAAACTATTATAACTAAGACAGGTATATAGTCACCTAGTAAGCATATTACTAATATATATAGATCAATATTAGAAAATTGAAAATTTATAGCGCGAAATCAAGCGCTGAAGTTAGAAGACTATTTTACTCTACTTTTAAGAGGACACATGACCTTCCTAATTCTAACTCAGCAGTTATATTAGTCTACTCTCTTAAATGCTAAGAAATTCTCTATTCAACGGTATATTTTTTATTAGTTAAGCGCTTATACCCACTAAGCAATTCATATTTAAAAATCATAACTTTTTAGAGATCTTTTTTTTTGTCACCCCATTGTATTATAGCTTAACATCGTACTACGTACGCTAACTTTACTATCTTAGAAGACTACTATATAAGAGCTAAAAATACTGTGTAACGCGCGCGAAATAGAGACGTAGACTACGCTTATTTAAAACCGCATAAAAATCTAGTAAGGTTCTCCTATAACTTCTCCTTAGAAGTAGATATATTAGTTAAGTAAGGGAGCTTAGTAGATAGCTTATAATATAGTGCTTATATATAAGAAACTTCATCGCCTTAAAGCTACGATTACTAAAGTAATAAAGTAAAAAACTCGTAAAAGGCGCTACCTATAGGTAGAGGAGTCTTAGATAGTTAGCTAGATAGCTAATTAGATCGCCAAGCTAGATAGTAATAGGTATAAGAATAGTGTAACGTCTGCGAAGAGAGTGCGTAGTAAACAGTATCATAGGCGTTATAGCTAAACTAGATATAACTCTTGTACTTACTACGTAGAATCAGAGGATACAGAGGATAGCGATAAGTCTATTAAATAAAATCTTATTCTACCTAATTATAAAAATAATAGTAGTGTTGCGTAAGAAGTATTAGGAAGTTGTTTTAATAAGAAGACTGCGCTGCTTAGTAAGGTGCACCGCTTTGTGGTGAACCACGTTACTATTATGATATAAGGAAGATTTAATATAGTCGTTATTAGACCTCTAAATTTTTCCATTATCTGTTATAATTCATTCTCTATTTAAAGTACTTAATATCTTATATAAATCCTTAGTTTGCATTATGTATATAACATATACTAAGTTTTATACATATTTCTATATTACTCTATGTATAGTTATATGTAGATATTAATCTTACTATATATATTAAATAAATTAATAACTCTAGATTAGAGTTTTTAACAAAATGATGCATAAATTCATAAGGCTAGAAACGTTTCAACCTAGTTTAGCTAAAACTATAACGATATTACAACTTCGCTATGTATCGGACTAATCCCAGAGCCAGATCGGAGGTAGTACTCACCGCTCTCTTTATTAACCACTCGTTGTGAGGTCGGATCTAATTCGGATCCGACTAAGATAAGTATATAAGAAGACACTTCTTGTAGCTAGCTCTATAGACTTTTAATATCCTTTCGTATAAGGCCTATAGGTGTCTATTTAAATTAAGGCTCGTTTAATGTCCCACGCACTCCTATATGCCTCTAAGTAACACTACCGCCGATACTAATCTAAGTAGTCTTACCTACGCCGTTATATTATATTAAAAGTCTCGTCCTAGCTAGTAACAGCTTTAAAATAATATCGCAGCTGTCTGTTCAGACTACGTCTAACCTTAAGTTATCTAGTACTAATCCAGATACTTACACTATTATATCTAACATTTACCTAGACAGGATTCTACTAATCTTTTACTAGCCGAAGCCTTTAGGTTTAGAACTTCTGCGCTCCTTGCGAGGTAGATTACTTTAGTAAAAGTCGCGTAGAGTGCGCTACGATAGAGACTTAGAGACTACTAATAACCTATTAACCTTAGAGGTAATTGCTAATAGTTAACCTACTAAAACCCGGTAGTTCTAAGAAACTATCTCGGAAATTAGTCCGACTCTAGAACTAAACCGTCTCGGAGAAGAAAGCTAGTTAGCTGCTAACCTAGGAATCTCTAGAGACTTCATCTCTACGAGAAGAAGAAGAAGACGAAGATAAGGAGAATTTAGTACTAGTACTAACTATAAGAGACCTCTATAGGTAGATGGCTAGCTTAGTTAACTAAGTTTACTAACTAACCTAAGAAAACGCCGAGCTGCGGAGTAACGTAGTTCTTACTACCAAATCCCTACTAATATCGGCTGAACTACCTTCCTACTAATTACTAAGATATACTTCTACCACCCCTAAGCCTCCACGTATTAAACTAAGCCGTCTTATCTTATTCTCTATTAGCTAATTAAGTAATAAGAAAGGTTCTACTTTTCCCTAGTAGTAAGCCGAAGTAGAAGACTAACTTAACCTAAACTTAGACCACTTCTCTACGGAACGCTACTAGATAGCTATAGTATATAGCTACACGTTAGATAATACTAAGGGATACCTCGAACCTAAGTACCTATTAAAGACGGAAGGGTACTAGTTTAAGAATGCGGAGGAAATAATTAAGCTGCTTAGATTATACTTCGTAACTAGTAATAAGCAGGCGGAGAGCTAAGCCGCTTTCCACAATCTGCTTATGAAAGATAGAGAGCTATTTTTAAAGTTTAAAGCTCGTTTTATTAGTCTTACTATTAAAGGATATATATTAGAACTAGAGTGGCCCTTCTATCTCTAGCAGAAGATTAGCTCAGCTTTGCGAGTTCCTAATATGGCTGTTAAGCGTTTCTTTAATAGCTTCTTTAATAAGATATGTAAACATCTTACTGCTTTCGAATTAGAACGACGATCAGCTCCTATCGTAGCATAATTAGAGCAACGGACTACTTATACTTTAACTACGAAGCCTAAGTTAACTACCTATTAGATAAGAGAGTATCGCCCACCAATATACGAAGTAAGGTCCGACCCCACTCCGACCCTATCTTGGGCTTTCTCGAGTGTACCTAGGCCTATCTCTAAGATACTAGTACTAGAACGCTAAACTACTTCTAGTAACTATTACTAATGCGGTAAGCCTAGACACTTTACGAGCGACTATATAGTCCCTTAGGTAAGAGAGATAGAAGCTTTCTAAGAAGAAGAGGTGTTTAAGGAAGCTGTAGAATACTAGTTGGATAAGGACTAGTTAGGAAATAATAAAGCCTAGGAAAACGCTCCGCCCTAGGTATTTATAAGTATGACCTTACTAAGATTAATCTATTACACTTATTTAGAGGAAAGCACTTCTAAGTCCCTACCGTTCTTTATTTAAAGGGTTATAGTGTCAGCCTGTAGTTGCTAGTTAATACTAGCGTCTAAGAGTTCTTATTTTTAAATTCTATAATTACTCGTATAATCTCTAGTTCGCTTTAGGTTCCTATCTAAAGACTTCCCTTTAAGATTATAGTTAAAGAATTTTAAGATTAGGTTTAGACGAGGGTTAACTAATATATCTAGTTACACCTCTCTATTAATAGCTATAAGATCTATAACTATCTATTCGTTATTATAGATTTAAGATTATAGGATTGTATTATTAGTATTAAGTGGCTACGCTAATTCTAGCTTTAATTAGATACGGTTTGGAACCAAATTGTATAGCTAGCTAAATACCTAGTAATATATAATCCTGCCCTATCTATTCTAGTATAGTTAAAATAACTAGCTGTTAATACTAAGATTGCGAAGAATATCGAAAGACGCAACGCTCTCTAGGAGAAGGACGACTATTAGAGAAAAAACAGTCTAACTACGGCTAGTATTTAACGGATCCGTAGCCTTCTTCGACTCTCTAAAGCCTATTCTCTACCTCTAGCACTCAACTCTACTCCGAAACCTATCTAATCTACACCCTCTTTCTCTCCTTCACCCTATATCTTACTTATCTCTACTAACGCCTTCTACTATACTATAAAACGTAAGGAAAATGAGTTCTTTACGATAAGTATCTATAAGATTAATTATATTTTAGAGGAAAGATGACTAAAAGATAATCCTAAAAATACTAAGTTAGTTTAGGACCGACTCCTGTCCGTCTACTATCCATACTAAGACGTATTTAGTAAAATAGTAGCTAATTAGCTATCTAAACACCGCCCGTACGACTATAAGATCGTTCTTACTAAACCTCTACTAAATTAGTTTAGTCCCCTATATAAGTAGAGCACTAAAGAGCTCTAAGCGACTAAGGCGTTTATTATAGAGAACCTTTAGAAGAGATACTTTTCCCTAAGCTACAGCTCTTTCGCCTTCTTAGTCCTATATATTTAGAAGCTAAACAGAGACCTACGTATCTACGTGGATTACTACAAACTTAATACTATTATACGTAAGAATGCGTATCTAATCCTGCATATTAATAAGCTACTTACTTATCCCTATAAGGCTAAGATCTTTACTAAGCTTAATATACGTGCGGCTTTTAATAAGATCTAGATAGACCCTAACTCTAAAGAATATACTATATTCTATATACGTTATAGAACGTACAAGACTAAGATACTGCCTTTTAGGCTGTATAACGGTCTAGTAACCTATTAGCGATATATAAACGATGTGTTAATTAATTACTTAGACAACTTCTATATCGCCTATCTAGACGATATTCTTATCTACTCTAAGTTAGAGTTAGACTACATCTAATATATGCGTAAGGTACTAGAAAGGCTACGATAAGCAGGACTCTAAGTTAATATTAAGAAGAGTGAATTCTATGTTACTTATATAAAATACTTAAGATACGTTCTTACTAATAAAGGCCTAGAGGTAGATCCTAATAAGGTAGAAGCCCTCCGCAACTAAGTCTAACCTACTACCGTTACTAGTGTGAAGTTGTTTCTAGGCTTTATAGGATTCTATTAGTAATTCGTTCTAGAATACTCGCGAATTACTAAGCTAATTATTATACTTTAGAGCCCTGCGAAACTATTCGTATAGAATCTAGAATGCGACCAGGCCTTTAAAAGGTTAAAGGCAGCCTTATTAGTAATCTCTACCTTATATTACTACTATCTAGAGTATAATACTAAGGTAGAGACGGACGTATCTAATAGTGTTATAGCTAGAGTACTGTCTTAGAACTAACCTAATAGCTTATAGTGCCTAGTAGTCTTCTTTAGTAAGGTTCTATCTAGATCGGAGCTGAACTAGGAGAGACACGATAAAGAGTTGTATGCTATTATTATAGTATTTAATAAGTAGAGATCTAAGTTAGCCTCTACCTACTCTTAAGTCCAAGTGTACTCCAATTACCGCTCGCTAGAATACTTTATGACTACTAAGATTCTGAACGCCCAACAAGTAAGATAGGCTGAACAGCTCGCCTTATTTAACTTCTGTATCTGATATACGCCCGGTAAGGACAACGCTCGCGCTAATATCCTTAGCCGTTGAGAATAGGACTTATAGAACTTAAGAAATGCCTAAATTAATAACCATTCGCGGGTTCTCCTAAGACCGCACTGACTTAACAACCGAATTAACTCTGAACTCGCTAAGGCATATGTGGAATAACTATCTAAGTAGGCTACTTTGCTGCTAGTAGTTAAGCCTACTTAGGAGACTATGTCCCTAGACTCTCTTAAGCTAATTAAGCTTCTGTTGCAGCAAAACCATATATCGTTTAAGAAAGAGCGCCGTACTCTCCCTAATAAGTACTAAATAGAAAATAGACTATTACTCTACTCGAACCGTCTCTGCGTACAGCTAGACTCCCCTGCGTGTACGCGACTGATCTAAGAGGCCTATAATTAGGTCTTATTAGCCTACCTAAGTATAAAGAAGACTTATTAGCTGCTATCTTAGAAATACTATTGAAAAGGTATAGAAGCTATCTATAAGAGGTATATACGGAACTGCCTAGCCTGCTGTAAAGCCTATCTAAGATAGACCTAAGTTCTAGGGCTGATTTACCTCTTTCTAATTTCTAACTAGCTAATATAACACCTCTGTATTAACTTTAAGCAATTCCCTAAGAATAAGGCTGGATACGATTAGATTATGGTCGTGATTAACTAGTTGTCTAAATAGGCTATCTCTATTCTATGTTATAAGATAATCGACGTAAGAGGTATAGCTAAACTCTTTATCTAGTAGGTATACTAATTTAGACATACCCTAGAGATAATTATCTCTAATCGAGGACTATCGTTCGTGTCTAGTTTCTGGTCTGAGTTCTGTTAGATTCTAGGTGTTAAGGTTAAGCTATCTACCGCCTATTATAAGGAAACTAATAGTTAGATAGAGATTATGAATAAGTATATTAATTAGAGACTACGTCTGTTTATAACTTACTACTAGGATAACTAGAGTAGGCTGCTGCCTCTAATTAATTATGCCTAAATTTCTCTACCTTACTCTTTTATTAGTATGTCTCCATATTAGATCCTTTACGGATCCGTACCTAAGCAAAGCTAGAACTAGTAGTATCTAACTAGTATCCTTACTCCTACTAATAAACTTAATTATAAGAATGCTCTAGCACTTACTACCCGTATATACGCCGTATAGGATACCGCTAAGTAGTAGATGGAGAAGGCCTAGAACTAGATGCGATCCGCTGTTAACCGCTATCGTCGCCCTGTTAATTAGGATATTAGTGATATAGTGTTCTTAGATACTAAGAACCTAGTAATTAACCGTCTGAGTCGTAAGCTGGCCGCTAAGTGGGAGGGTCCCTTTAAGGTTCTAGAGAAAGTTGGCCACTTATATTAACTTTAACTACTAGTAGGCTCTCGTATCTATAACGTGTTCGCTTCGGACCTGCTATATAAGGACCTCTAAGACTCTCTCTTAGAATAAGAAGCTCCTAAGCCTCCTAGTGAGCCTATCTAAGGTGTAGAAGAGTAGGAAGTAGATTAGATCCTTACTAGTAAGTTATATCGTGCTAAGTTAAAGTATTAGGTGAGCTAGATTGGACATAATCTAGATCTTATCTAGTACCCCGCCTCTAACTTTATAGGAGCTCCTTATAAGCTAAGAGAGTTTTATGAATAAAACCTATTAAAGCTAGGACCTTCTTAGGCTCTTAGCTAGTGGATTTAAGCTTAGAAGAAAGGTATAGATGATATAACTTCGCTGTAGGATGATCGAGTATAGGGAAAGAAAAGAAAAGTAGGTATAGAATAAGCTGAAAGTTACCCGAAATAGTCTCTCGCGCTAGCGTGGAGGAACTGTAATAGAGAGGTATAAGAATAGTCTTATAGCTATGGGACTAGCTGTCTACTAAGAGGGGGGTAGTGTAACGATGTTATAACTTCGCCATGTATCGGACTAATCCTAGAGCTGGATTGGAGGTAGTACTCGCCGCTCTCTTTATTAACTACTCGTTGTGAGGTTAGATCTGATTCGGATCTAACTAAGATAAGTATATAAGGAGACACTCTCTGTAGCTAGCTCTGTAGACTTTTGATATCCTTTCGTATAAGGCCTATAGGTGTCTATTCGAATTAAGGCTTGTTTGATGTCCTACGCACTCCTATATGCCTCTGAGTGACACTACCGCCGATACTGATCCGAGTAGTCTTGCCTGCGCCGTTACAAAAACTATATTAAGCTATTACTATATCTATATTATAGTTCTAATTTAAATCTTATAGAAAATGTTTGGAGCTTATGAAAGAATATGCTTAGTAAGCTATCTGGTATTTTTCTTAGCGTTAAAGTGATAAATATAAGTATTACTACTTTAATTTCTATAATTTGGAGTAGTAGCTAAAAATACTATAAAAGGATATACATGATTATATACTATCTTTACTAGGACGCTATTCTAGAGTAGTAGAAGTTAAGGGGTATTATACTAAGTACTAGTTAATATATATCTATTAATATGATTTCTTTATCTAATAAGTATATTACCTCTACTATCTTTCTCTTATCTTTTTATATACTTTCTAGTAATATATAAGTTGAAATAGTATATCCAATATATCTCTATATATTAATAGATAGGTAAAATGTTCATATTTATAACGGGAAATTAAGAGCTAAATTTACAAGATTTTTTTACATTACTTTTAAGAAGCTATAAACCCTTCCTAGTACTAACTAATTACTTTAGTTAGACCTCTATACTAAACGCAAACAAAATCTCAATCAAACCCTATATATCTTATTAGTTCAACGCTAATACCTATTGAGGAATAAATGTTGAAAAAATATAACTGATTGGATTCCCTTTTTTGTCACCCCATCCCACTATATATCAAAGGCTAGAATAGAGTCTTATATATAGGCGAATTAAGTGTATAGTATTAATATAATATATAATTTAACTTATAATTATAAATTAACTTTCAACTATATTAGAAAATACTAAGATACGAACTGGATAAAATATACTTATCTAAGTACTTCTAATGGTAGTAAATTAATGTCTAATATATAAGTAATTAGTATGATTTATGAGTATATATTATAAGAGAGAGAGTAGAAAGATAACATAAGAAGGCGTAATAGCTTAGAGGTAAAAGAGTATATACTCTCTTCAAAGAGATTATCATTAAAATACCTTAATTAGGCATTCTTATATTTAATAGTCTTACTAACTAGAGTATGGCGCTTATCGTAGAAATCATCAATTTTAAACAGTTAAAATTAGTATAGGTTAGTAATTTATAAGGGGAGACTAACTTATGTTAGCTCTGATAAGTGCTTTCTATCTCTAATAGAGAGTGTCTAGTAAATTAAGATACTACTTAGTAGAATAACTTGTATATTAAAAACTATTAAACTTAAGCTTATAATAGAAAATTCTATTTTAAGTACTACTTAATCTTTCTTTAGTATACTTATAGTAAGAATAGCATTAATAAGCACTATACGAAGAACTAACAATAATATTAGCATAGGTTACTTAATAACTAAAGTACGTCTAGATAATAGCCGTATTCTTAGAAGTATTCATAGTCTTAATATACTTTCTATAAAAAGATATCTAAGATGAAGTATTAGTATTAATAGAACTAGAAGAACTTTTAATAATTCTATGATAGTATTAAGATATAGATATAGGTAAATAATTTATCTTCTCTATATTAGTCTTAGAGATAGTATATACTAATTAATAACTATACTCTCTAAAAATTATTAAAAAATAGTTATAAGTAAACTAATAAAGTGAAATTAACTATTTAAGAGTATTCTACTTTAGGTTCTTAACGTATGAGATAGAAAGATTAACAAAATAAAACTACTTATTATAAAACTTAATAACTTCTTTATTAAGAATATAAGCGTTTATCTTATATTAACTCCTGATACTAGTAAAGTTCTACGTATAATACTTTCATTCTATTATGTTAGGCCTTATATTAATAGACTGTATAGGGAAGCGCGAGACCTGACTATCTTAGTAATATGAATAAAAGAAAAACAAGAAGATATACTATAATAAGCTAGCGGTAAAACTAGCTATAATACACTAAGAAAGAAAGCTAGTAAATCAAGTAGTATTAATATAAAGAATGAGAAAGAAGAGTGGAAGAAGCTATAGCAGTAGAAAGGTAAAGTCGCGCGTAGTTCGTATAGTCGGATAAGAGAGAGAAAGTTAAAACTAGTATAGATAGAACTAATATACTACTTAGAAATAATAAATAATAGTAATGCTAAGTAAACCTCTTTTGCTAACTATTCTTTAAGTAGGTAGCTAGATGAGACTACCTTTACGATAGTAACTAATTAGATCATAATAGCAATACTAAAATAATATAAGTAAGAAACGCTAACGTAACTAGAGTTATTAAGTTGCCATAAGTAATAGTAGAAATTAACTAGTAAGTAAAATAATCTAACAATAAATCTAATTTTGAATTCGCTATAATAAGTAACTAAGTATATATTAGCGATTTGGATATTGTATCACTACCTAATGTTAGCTAGAGAGGTAAAGTATGAAAATAGTACATATAGAAATATAAGATAGTTAACGACTACACGCTTAGAATCTTATGAATATAAGTATTACTTAGTACTTTATATAGTTGTAGGTAAATGATGCACAAGTATTTACACTAAATTAATTAAGGTTGGAATAAAAGATGTCTATAATACATAATATTACAGAGCTTGAAAAGAGCTTAGGCGTCATTCTTAGGTTTCTATAGGGCTCTAAGAAAAAGAAAACGATACTATAGTTATGGCTTTAATCTTTATACTTCTACGAGTTAAATAGTATAAAGAGGCTATCTAGAATACTTAATAAAAATTACTTAGAAAGTAATAACTATGATAAACATTAATAAGAGCTTTAAGAGATACTCTAAGAACAAAAGTAGGATATAGTTCTATATACGCTATAGCTAGTAGATTGTTTTAATATTAAGTATTATAGATACCTTGTGCCTTAATCAGATACGCCTTAATTAGAAGCAAAGCTTTTTAATGTTCTAAGCCTCTAATAGCTTTACATTATATTAGTAGGCTTAATAGTAGTTTCTAGTAAAGGATAAGCTTAGAAGTAACTATACTTTATTAGTAAATAAGAGAGATGCTGATATTTTATAATACAGTAGAAAGAATTAGTTAATGGTTTTTTATAGTATAAGAGTGAAGGTGGATACTACTTAGATATATTAGACTAGTAATAAACTAAGATGTTCTAATGAAAGAGATTAATACCTCTAATAGTGTGTATTAACTAAAAGATAACTAGACGGCCCCTAGTCTAACATAGTATGTTATAGAACTAATAGATTAGTTATTTAGTAAATAATATAACATATATTATATAATCGGTCTAATTCTTTAATCTATCTAATGTTAGTAGATAGAGGAATAATAGATAAGATAAAGACTTAAATATATTACTAAATACAGTTAAACTTATTTGAATAAGTATATAGTATAACTCATCTACTAATTTACATTAGCAGATTAATCGGTCTATAATTCTTGATACATTTTATTTATTGAAGGCTATCCAGCCTTTAATAGATGATAGTTCTATGAAGAAAGACTAGTATTAGTTATATTTTAACTGATACTTAGTTTGCTAACTTTTAACTACTACTAGTCCAGAAAATCGTCTTAGTAAAGGTAGAATTTGCTTATCTATACTATTTTATATTAATGCTGTCTACTATTTCTAAAAAGTAGAGATAAACGTATAAAAAATTAAATTAATGACGATAACGCTTAGAGAAATACTAAGTAGATTAGTATAATCATCCTTTGATACGCTTCATACGTTTTCTATAGCATTCCAATTAAGACTATAATATAAATATATCAAAAGTTTAATATAGTTTTTTCTAAACTAGCTTAAAACATTTCTAGCTTTATAAATCCTAGTATTATCCAGTTGAAAACTCTTACCTAGATTTGTTAATCAGTTTACTATATATAGTTAAAGAAATATTCAAATGTATAAAGAACAGTATTGAAATAAAAGTAAAAATCAGTATATATTACTATCATCTTTTAGCTTAAGTTTTAACGTAATGTATTAGGCACTTTTAAATATACTGGAAATTTTAATAGCTCCTAGTTAATTTAAGCCTTTTAATGTTAAGGATATTAGATCATTCTTTTATATAAATAATTACCTAAACTTAGATAGTGATACCGCAATCTTTATCGTTATTAGTAATTCAACTATTATAATATGAATGTAATATTATGATGATAAATATGAAAGTAACTAATAGAAAGTAAGTATATTATTCTGAATATAATCAAATATTTAATAGAAAAAAGCTATTAGATTAACTATTATTTCTACCTCTTCTTTAATTTTCTAATTAAGAGATAGATCTATATTAATTCATATATTTATTATAGAATATAGTATTTCTAAAATTAATAGTAAAAAGCTTTTTAACATTATTCTAGGTATAAGTTAGTTTCTTTTTAGCTCTGCGGGTATTTAATATCTATTTTTTAAAAAATTTACAGAGGGGTGATACAAATAAAAAGTTATTAAAAAAGTTCTAGTTTTTAATCTATTATAACTTTAGATCCAGCCTAGCTAGAACTAAACTTTTAAGTGCCCTGAAGAGCTACAATCTAGGAGATTAAAATAGGCCACCAGCTTTTTGCTAAGTAAGCAGCTAACTAAGTATATTTAGGGTTGAAACAGACGTTATTATAAATCATTTATTAAAGCTTATATAACTTTTTAATAGACGTATAGAATTTACTAAAGAGAATATATGTTTATATATCCTTAGTCAAGATCGCGTGACTCAATTTTCAAGTTAAGTTTCTTAGTTTGTTAATTAAATATCTTTAATATAAAAAACTAGCTAAAGAATACGTAATAGATATTACTAATCTAGACTAGTAGCTAGATAGTATATCTTAATCTCTACTTAGTTCTAAATTCTAGTATTCAAAGTCCTCAAAATGGCTCCACAATTTTCTGAATTAGAAACTAAAATCTCTTGTTTACTTAACGTAAAAATCGCTCCTAACAATATAATTATTGCTCTTATTAAGTCTCCTCAGACTATTTACGACGCTATTTATCGTATTAAGAAGAAGCAAAAACTAGAAATCTAACTAGAAAGAGCTAGTAAAGGCTGGGTTTTAAAGACTTTAACTAGAGCTAAAAGAGCTATTAATAGGGACTTAACTTAGAGTCCTAAGAGGCAAAATAAAAGACTATTAGTTAAAATGAGTCTAGATATATCTACTAGAAGCTTATAGCGGCTTATAAAAGACAAAGGATATAGATGTAATATAGTAAATAAAAAGTCTTTTCTAAACGCTTTTAAAGCTAAAAATAGGCGTATATCTGCTAAGGAGCAGCTACAGAATATTAAAAAATATTAATTTTACGAATATTATATTCTTAGATAAGTGAGCAATCTAGCGTAGACACGGTTCTAGGAACGAATATTACTAAAAAAGAGCTTAAAATAAAGCTGGTAAAGAACTAGTCTCTACTAGGAATAAAAGTAAGTTTAACAATATTCCTAATAGGCTATTTTATTCAGCTTTTTATCTAGTTTTGTTATATAAATTTAGTTCTTTAGTAGCTATTTAGCTAACAGAAATATAGCTCGCGATATATCTATTTAAATCTAGGGAGCTATTTAGACATGTGGATAATCCAATTTAGTTATTATTAAGATACTAAAGATAACTATCAATTTAATAATCACTACTATATCTATAAAACTCTCATACCCTAAGTTAAACCTAATATTGAACGCGGTAAGTTGTATAGCTTATTTTTATTATCTTTATAGTTTATTTTTCACCCTACGCTAAGATACGTAATAAATAAATAATATAAACTATAATAGATACTAATAGTTATATAGGGTGGCAATTTTAGTAGAATAGCTCTAAAATCTATACCATATAGAACGTTTTTGCTTAGTTTTTAAGAAATAAACTTAAGCTTCATTCCTATCTACCCTATAGTTCTGATTTAAATCTAATAGAAAACGTGTAGAGTTTACTTAATGACCGTCTTAGCAAACGTTTATTTAGATCTTTAGGCCTAGGTAATAATAAAGAGAGTATTAATTGCTTTATTAAAGCTATAAAAGAGGAGAGGCAACATTTATCATAATAGGATATAGATAATTATATTTTATTACTACCTAGGCGTTAGAATGCTGTAGTAGAGGTAAAGAGATAGTATATAAAGTATTAGATAGTATTAATATCTAATGATATCGAAAAATTCTTTTTTCCTTATTCTCTATTTATTATAAGATTTTAGTAAAAAAGTATAGCTTATAATCTAGGATGTTATATACTAATAAACAATTGATATTATATATAGCATTTAGCCGATTTTGTACGCCCACTATTAAGTAAATTTAAGTTTTAGTTAGCGTTTTATAGTACTCTAAGTTTAACTTTAAATAATATCTTTAAACTATTAACTAAGTAAAAGGTTAGTTCTTTTAATAAATCTTATAGATCGCAGCTTTTCAGAGTACTAACCTATTAAGTCTTAACTAGTCTAGATCTAAAGTTATAAAAGTTTAAAAACCAAAACCTTTTCTATTACGTTTTATTTGTGTCACCCCTCTGTATTAATTGTGTAACCTTAGTCTTTAAGAACCGTTTACAGTGTTCTAGAGGAAATATCTAAACTTTATCTTTTTAGTAAACGTATTTTTTACTTCTTAGAACTTCTTATAATTTCTGTATTAATAACTTTTAAAGCTCTTAAAAATTTAGTAGAATCCCTGTCTCTACTGCCTCTTTCCTAGTATAATAACTTATTTCCTATCTTTTTCATTAGTATTTAGCATCAGTAATAGTACGGAGGATTGTAATCAAGTAGTTTACTATATTTACTAAAAATACTTTAACCTTATTATAAACTATTAAGTAATACATCACAATGCTATTATATTACGTGGATAAGAGTACAATATACCGATAAGGTGCTAATGAAGATAAAATGATATTATATACCCTACTATTACTAATCGCTAACTTATCTAGAGCTACTATAAGTTATCCCCAATAATAAGTTTTATTTACTTATCTATATTCAGTAGATAAATCATAATAACTAAGCCACTAATACAATTACTTAATAATTAGATTACTTTTTTCTATAACTTGAAGAAAAAGTAAAAATTTATTGTGTGGATTTCAGCGCTAAGATTTCAAAATATTTTTCCTCAATATTTAATTGGATATTTAGCCTGGATAGTGGTGACTAAACACATATATGAAATCCCTATCTTAAATACTAAGAGAGACTTTGTTTAAGAATATTTTTTCTTATGGTTCTTCTCTACTACCTTTTATGTAACACATGTTAACAAAATACAAATTTTATGAATTTTATTTTAAAGTCTTACCATATCTTGATATTAATATATAAATCAATCTTTCTTAGCCTGCTTATAAAGTCTATTATAACTAGTTATAAGCACTATAGGTCTAGAAATATTACTAAAAAATAATAAGAGAAGATTAATAATAACTTTGCTAACAAAGAATATAAAGTCTGGTGTGATAATAAATTATGTCTCTAATAGAGTGGATCTGGATTATTGAATGTAAAATACTGAGAAAATCAATTGAATTAAATGTTCATAATAATTAGTATTTATCATATATAGGTACTTTACTTATTTAAGGAGGTTCATAAAACACTTTATTGATTAGAATACTATATTCCAATAAACTAAGGTATAAAAATAATGTTGAAACTTATATAATAAAAAGAAAAAAAAGTCTAAGAAATTAGGAAAAATAAATATTTACTTATCGGTTAGTGAGTAAAAGAGGCTTAACTTTAACGCTGCTAGACAGATGTATAATATTAAACTAATATACTAATAATATACTTAGCTAATAATTATAACGTTAAAGAAAACGTTGGATTCTTAAGACTTCAAGTAGACAAACTCACCTGTAAGGGTAACTTGGAATAATAAAGATTCAAAAAGCTTAATAATAAGAAGATTCGTTAAATGTTCAAAGAATAGATAGAGGAATATCAACGTCGATATTATGTTAGCTACTATCAGTTTAATATGTTAAAGCGAGGAAATACTAAAGATAAGGAAAATAATAACTATTAAACTGATTTATAGCATAATTGTTAAATTAAACAGTACTACTATATATTTAAACTAAATGAATAAAAGCTTATACGCTAGTATAGTAGATTGACTAGATATTTAACTACTAAAACCATAAGAAATAATAATATAAACCTTATATAATATATAGTTACTTCTATAGCAAGATCTATACTAAAATATATATCTAAGGATTTATAAATGTATAGTGTCTTAGCACAAAGTGCTAGAAAATACAACAAATTTAAGTTTTTATAACCTTACTCTAACTAAAAAACAGTACTTCAAAGATAATAGCTCTCTAGTATACCAACATACTATTATAATTCTTTAGAAAAACGTTCCTAGACTTAATATATTAAGTGAGAGACTTCAGACTAAAGTAAAACACGATGAAGAAGAAGTTACCTTACTATTAAATTTACTAGACCTTTTATAATATTAATGAATATACTTAATACTTTAACACTAAGTGTTGAGCGAGACAACGCCCTACAGAACAAGAGTACTTATATAAAAGATAAGTGTCTAAGTAAAAGAACTAATATACTGCTAAGAATAGAGTTACTCTAGAATGTATCGTTCTAAAATAACTATTAAAGAGTATATTATATAGGAGTAAAAGATTAATAGTAATAGTCTATAATACTTATATATAGATGCTTAGTAATAATACTTATATATAGTAGAGCTATATAAAAATACTTGGCTTACTCTAAGTAATTGAGAAGTTTAATATACTTTATTATATAGAAAAAGTATTGGTATAAGTCGTATAAGCTAACGACACTTGTAAAATATATAGTAATAACTGAAATCACTTTAATACTAAGAAAGCAACGTTAAAACTAACTAGTTAATATATTTAGAAGAAAATTAGAATTATAGATTTTACATAGACTAAGATTATGATTATCTATTACTAGTTCTAAAGTATAACTTCTCTCTTAACTAGTGATAGAAAATATTGCTTTATCAAAACCTTAATTATGAGGTTATTAAAGTATATTTTATAATACATCTGATTAATGAGCTCGTAAGCTAAACCGAAACTTTGCGTATAGCTTTTGTAAACAAATTATAATAATTTTCAAAAAGATCTTTTATATTAGGAAAGTTATTAAGATATTATAAGTACTAATTTAGAAAGTGAAATTAGCACTATAAATCGCATCTACAAAAGAGAATTTTATGTTGCATCCTCTAATAGAGTATTATATAGATTAGTTTAAAGTACTTTTTCAAGAACATAATGAGAACAACTATGTAATATATAAAGATTAGAATGATATGATTATTCTTAGTATAAGAGCTAACTTAAGCCTAGAATCACTATACTGCATAGCGCGTTAGCAAAACGCTAAGCTATATTTTTAAATATAAAACAACATAAATAAGAGATGTATTTAGCTAGAATTAGGTCAAATCATCGAATTGATGATTTTGGTCAAGGAGCTTGATAAGAATTAGTAGCATTATGTTGACTTTAGATGATTGAATAGCGTATATTAGATGAATTAATATTACCTTCCAATTAGTATAGAGATTAAAAATCAGCTTTATCTGATTAAGTAGTATTTATAATCTAAGGCTTCGGAAATAACTTACTAAATCCAAATTTTGAAAACGATCAGTAAATGATAGTATTTATCATCTATAATGATCTTTTAAATAATTTAGTTGTAGTATTAACAATAACAGTTATGATAGCGATCTTTCATATAAGTTTTTATAACGCTCTTTATAAACATCTTATAATGTTTGTTACTATATACTATAATAATATACTAATATACTCTAATAGTGAACTTAAAGATTATATTAAGTGTATTAAGAAGGTCTTAAAATGGTGTTAGGAACAACAGCTGTACTTTAAACTAAGAAATTATAACTTTCATATATAGGAAAGCTAATCATAAAAACTTATTATATGAACTAAAGAAGTAACAAAATAATCTATCACTATATAGACTATATAGAGATAGCAAAAATCTAATATTATTCACAATATTTTATCATGTTTTGCAAGTGTAATTAGTGATTGAAATTTTAAGAGAAATCAATTAGAAAGTACTATACTCTCTATATAAGGAATGAAAACAGAAATACATTACAAATAACAAACATATTATCTAAAGATTTACAATAACCTAAAGTAGACTTATCTAGTTATATGTATAATTAATATATTTATTTCATAGACTTATAAAAGTGAAAGATGCTATATTTCTATGTACACTATTAGCTCTATGTTTATAGTAGGAGCATAATAGAATAAAGAGACTTATATCTTATGATTATTTAAAGTTTATAGAAGTAGAAGTCAACTATCACATATCTAGTAAGAACCTATTAAGATTAGTTAATACTTTTAAACTGTTGAATATCTACTTATTAACACTACTAGACGAAATGAAAGCATATAACAATTACTTAAGACTTTTATATTATATAATAACAAAGGAGATAAATACATAATAAGTACGGTAAGTATAGACACTAGGTTTATTTGACTTTTTTAATCACTTTTTAACTTAGAAAGCTTAATAAATTTATGAAATTGTTAATCAATATGTTATTAAAAAGGAAGAATATTGTAAAGAACGACAGAAAACTATATTAAAGTTAATACTTTATAGTCTGTTAAAGTAAAAACAGTTTAAGCTAGTAAACATAACATCTATAGCTGTCTATTTATCGATAAAACTATTATGATAAACATAATTCTGATAAATTATTCATATAATTATGTTTATTTGAATAGTAATATTAGTATTTTGATACTAAGTTTTTAATATCTTGTTTAAGATATTAAATTTCGATAATGTTAAACTCAATAGTAAGCCTTTTCAATAGCTCTGTTTTTGATTACTCTATATTTGTTTGTGGGTAATCTAAAATTAGCTTTTATGTTTCTAATCTTTAAATAGTAGTCAAATTCTTTCAATCTTCTGAACTACCTACAAATATTATATATAACGTTCTTCAAAATAAGATTTTTAATATTCAATAATTAGTTCGACATTGAAGAGTATATTCATTGTCAACTAAAGTTTATAAACTTTCTATAGAGAAAGGTTAAAATATATAGTTTTTCTATAACCTAACTTAAGTATATCTACCGGTTACCTACTATTACGAATACTTTAATTAGCTAAAGTTAGCTGTGGTTATGCTTAAACAATATATCTCAATATTTTAAAAAAATCTTTTTAACCTTCTAATAACACTTTCTTTATAATAATGGTAAAAGGAAGTTACGAATAAGAAGAATATGCCTAATTGCTTTCATTCATCATCATTAGACTAGTACAACTAATAATATATAGTTTTTAAAAGTAAAACTTGGTAAACTTTATATATAAAACTAGATCGTATTAAGAAACTATATGAATCACCAGAGTCTAGTTGCGTGAATGTAAAAGAAATGGCTAGATAATTAGCTAAAGTAGTTGTTATGATATGCGTATTATCGAAAGTATAATATATACTAAGAATTTATTTAAAAATTGATTCAAACAAGATTTGGTGAAATACACTCAATGTTTTATTGTCATTATTTTAGCTACTAGTTAGAATATAATCCAGTATAATTACAGATTTTATAGCATACTCTCTAGATTATAAGAACTGAGATTAGGTTCACTATCTAGGATAATCCTAGTCAATATTAGCTAGCTAACTAAGGTAATTTAATACATTCTTACTAAAGCGACTGTTATAGTAAGAGAATACGCGTATATACTTTAGGAAGTACTAATATTATAATATATAAAAATAAAACAGTTTTAGAAACATATATATAATGTATTTATATGATTTGAAAAGATAGAGTTGTAAAAAAACAAGATATTAGAAAAAGTATTTTGAAAAGCTTCTAATCTTATATGGATACTATAATAGAACGTACTTATTAAATTTAAGAGTAGTATCTATAGATTTACAACAATAATTTTCAACGTAGCCCGGTTCAGTACTTACTATAAGTTTATCTAGCATATCAAAGTATAAACTCATTAATAATAAAGTAACTTCTATAATATGTGAACTATATATATGCGCAAAAAGATTAGTTTAATCTAAACAATATGCAAAGAATCATAAATAGAACAAATTCAAAAGTCTATCTTTTGCGAGAGTTATTTAAAAAACTAGTAAAATTAGTTAGTTTGAATAACTTCGTAATATGTTATAAAGTAAATCAACCAACAGTTGTTAGTCTAAAATCAAAAGATAGTATTATTGAATTCCAATTATATTAAAACTTAGAACTGAAAAACTGTATAGAAATTTAGATAATGTTAGAGTAGAGCTATTAACGAACTTAAAGAAAGTAGTCCTAGTAAAATATAGATGAAAGTTTGTGCGAAGTGGGAAAGTAAACTATATTTTCTTTTTAAGATTTTAGAAACCAATGACTAAAGAAGATTAAATAGTATCAAATATTTAACCTTAGAATGATATGTATATTGGTGAGTTAGTTAGGGACAAAAAGAAAATTGGTGGTTAATGAAAATACTTAGTTAAGTACTAAGAATACCTAGATAGCTAAATTACTTAAGAACTAAAAGAAAATCCAATAAATTATAAGGAGTCAATATAGGAGTATTTTAGGGAGTATCTAGAGAAGAGAGATCTAGACTTGTAAATAAAAGCAACTTAGAGATAAATCATTAAAATAATTAGCCTATAACTCGTCTATATTAGCTGATATATTCTATAGTAATAGTTTAAAAGTAAGAAGGTCTATGCTAGATAAAAGGTTTATCTTAGATTACTCTTTTAAGCGATCTTAGATAATGATTATTATAAGATTATAACGTATAAAGTCGATCTCTTAACTCTTTACCTCTAAAAGTTCACAACATAGATAAGATGCCTTAGTAGTAGCTAGAGCCTAGCGCTCTTTAGCCTAGGCTGCTTCTAACTCTTTATACTCGCGCTCTTAACAAACTTACTTTTTCTCTTTCTTAAGATAAGTAAACTACATTTAGCCCTAAAAACAATACGCCTAGCGTAAGGCCTAGAAACTATCATAACAATGTAATAACGCTATCCCTTTTTTTATAGCGCTTATAATAGAGATTTATTTCTATACTATTCTATTATATATACCTAGTATTCGTACGCTTCTACTTACTTAGAGTTTATAGATAAAGACTATATAGCATTTAGACCCTAGGCATTATTAAGTAAACTAAAATTAGAAAAAATTAGTTATAGTAGTCTAGTAGCTTCTTATTATTTATATAGCTACTAGTTTGACACGCGGTATAGGATAAAAATAGCCTAATAAAGGACAGGTAATGTTAAAAGAAATTAAAAGAAAAAATGCTCCCGCTAAGTATAATCATAGAAAATTCAACGAAAAATAGAGATTTTACTAAGTAGAATAATAATTGTAGAGCTAAGACTTTGTAACTAATATCCCACTTAGAAGTGATATTGTGCTACGAGAATAGTTACTAAAATACCTAGAGATGATTTATTATCCAAACTATGTTTAAATACAAAGGTAACTCATAGATACTACAAATACTATTAATAGAGTTAATAAGGATACAAAAAAATAAGTTTTTTTTTAAGTGGTATAATACATCACTTGAGTTGAATATATTTACCAGTTAATAGAACTTGTAAAAGAATTTTATAGTAGCGTATAAAATAAATTACAAATCATGGAACTTTTCGTTATTATTTCTCTAAGTAAACTACTCTACTTTCTCACTAGATAATCACTTACGAAACTATAAACTCTGCTCTATTTACTCTAACCTAAATTAATCTTAGAAGAAGTATCAGCATCTAACCTTGAATGTTATCATAGTAATAAGAACTACCTTTAATATTATTGTAATCTCTTAGCTTATAATAGTAGATATATAATTAGTATTATTGCGCTAATACTAATAACATTATTACTACAGTTATACAAGTTATTTAGTGCATTTTTTCGGAATAGAAATCTATAAAATGAAATTTAGCAATAAAATTGAAAATTGTTTGCCACGCATTTAAGAGAATATTAAACTCTCTTAGCGCTCACTAGTACTAATATAATAATATCTCATAAAACTCTAAAGGACTCTCTATTGATTGATACAAATATCATCAGTTTAGCGTTAACGCTTACAAACCTATAACTTTCTAATGAAGAATAATTTTTATGTTCTTATTTTTAACACTCTAATAAACTCAGTTAGAAGATTGAGTTTATAGCTTAGTAGCTAGATTAAGTGCTTATCTAAGGTCTTAGAGACTATTCTTATTATTACACTAGCATATAACTAACGTAATAATAAATATCGTATATATAATTATATATATATATATATATAAATAAAAACCTTTTAGTAATAGTTTTAAGATAGAGGTGAATTGACGAGACTAGCTAATTCTTAGATCTAGATACAATTTATTAACATATATATATATACGTGATTGGTTTAATCTATCAACTATCATTATCTTAATAATCTTATCTTTTTGATTTATATTATTACATAGCTATGGAAGAGGTTTACTTAAATGTAGTTATAGAGTGGTAATACAAATAAAACGTTATGAAAATAATGTTAGTTTTGAAACTATTATATCTTAAAGTCTAGCCTGACTGGAACTCAATAGGTTTGTAGTTTAAAGAGCTATAATATACGAGATTAGAATAGGCTAATAGCCTTTTCCTTAGTAATTAGCTAATTTAGTATACACCTAGTTGAAATAGCCGCTATTCAAAATTAAATATGTAAGCTAACATAATGCTGTAATAGACTTATTTTAAAAGCCTGCGCCCGTAAGGTAAAAGAATTAAATCCTATTACATGCCTATATCACGTGTCTGTATTATACCGATTGAAATAGAATCTACTAGTATAAAGAGTAGAGAAGCAAGGTATTAGAAGAGAGGTATTATATAATGACTTAATTCTTCTTATCATTCTTCTTGTATAAAATAAGCTAATATAAACTTGTTCGATAGCCACTTTCCCTATAATTTAAAAAGAAAGATTATCATTTTTCTCTCTTCTTCGTACGAGAATGAAGAATCAATAATGTTTTCTATAAATATAATACGCATACCTAGGAGTAAATCATAATAAATACTATGATAGACTCTAAATATTTAATGTAAAACGATGGGCTAAATGGCTAAATCTATATACAATCTTCGTACGAAGACCTTCTGTCTTGATACAGGTAGTAATAATAAGTTCTTAACAAATTTGTAATAAAGTTTTAATAAGCTTAGAATATATGTTGGAAATTTAAATAAATGAAAAACCTTCTTCGTACGATTAAAGGCTAGCTACTAGTTTGTAACTTATATACACCTACGATAACTTTAAGTAAAAGTAGTTAGTAACTTAGATTCAACCTTACGCTTACCGCTAAACTAGCTTTATAAAGATTTAAAAAGGTGGAGTTTCTAGAAATAGTAGTCTTGAATAAGAGAATATATAGAGAATACTTTTAATAGAAAACCTTTAAATAAGCGGAACTCTGTACGGACTACTTTACGTACTCTGTTATAAATTACTAAGTATACTATATAATTACTTATATAGAAGAATAAGTCTTTACTACTCTTTGAGGTTACGTTATAGTAGTAATAGATAAACAAAAAGAATTATTGCTAAAGGTTCTTTAAGCTATACTAGATAGATACTTTTAAGATTCAATCATTAAGTAAAGATCTCCATTTTACAGTATGATAGTAACAACAACGTAGTAAAGACATTTATCATTTTCAAAAGGTCATTAGTTAGCAGCTAGAGTATCTCTAAATAAAAAAGTTAGTGAGTTTTAAAGCCAAAATCTTTTTGTAATTTTCATTAATATCATGTGTTATCTATTGACGGCTTTAGATAAAATATATAATAACTTAAATACTTAGAAAAGTGTAAAACAATTGCGAGCTTTTAGAAATCTAGAGTAGATATAGCTATATAGCTTATAGTCAGATCAATATAGTAGTAGTAGATATATATTACATAATATTAGTATTAGCTACTCTAGCCTTCATATATAATAGATTCTTAATACATCTATTCCATAGTCTATAATTATATAAGCGGTATATAAGTTTACAATTAGATAGAATATAATATAAATATTATTCTTTCAGGCTTTAGTTTCTTAGAGGTTTATTTACTCTTGATAAATCTAAACCATTCTTAATTTTAAGCTGAAGTTAATCAGCTTATAAACGCTAATATAGAGACTAAAATCTTTTAATATAACTTTAGAAGTCTCTTAGATCTATTAACAACGCTATTACACGTATTACATGATAATAAAATATATTACTAAGCAAGAAAGAGCAAATAAAGGCCAGGTTTTAAAGCTTTATACTAGGACTGAAAGGGTTTTTAATAGAGATACAATTAAGAGCCTAAAGAAGATAACATCTTTATTAATCCGTTAAAATAATTTAGAAAGTTCTCCGGGAACTTTTTAAAGATTTCTTAGAGTAGAAGGCTAGACAGTAAATGTCTACTCTAAAAAACCAATGTTAAATGCGTCTAGAGCTAGAGAAAGACACGTCTTCGCTAAGAAATAACTAAAAGATCTTACTAATATTAATCTTTATAAGATTATATTCTTAGATAAGTATAGTTTAAAGCGTAGTTATAAATCTTGTTTAGGATATACTAGAAAACGCGGTAATTATAAAGGTAGAAGAACTATAGTATTTAGTAAAACTAATAGTACGTTTAAAAAATCTATATATATGTATCTTGCCTCTATCTAGCTTACTAAGTAAGTTCTAGGTTATAATATAACTATGTGAGTTTATGCTACAACTAAGAGAGAAAGAAGATTCAACAAAGTAGTAATACAAACGGTATCATCTTCTATTTCTTATCAAACTATATTTCTATATAAAGGGGCGATAAATTTCTTTTATAAAACTTCAAATAAATGGAGGTAAATTTTAAATAAAATCTTTGATTGTATTAATATTTTTCTTTTAATATCTATCTCGGCATTATTAGCTAAGTATGTTGAAATAAAGACCTAATATGAAACTATTAAGACTGGAGGTTCTAGTAGCATAACGCTAAGATTCTTATAGCTAAGAACGTTCTAGGGTAGTTTTTGCGTAACTATATTAGACATCTAAAGTTTCTACTATATCGCCTAGATTTTAACCTAATAGAAAACATAAAGAGCTTATTTAAGGACTAGCTTACTAAACCACCAAGTGGACCTTTCAGCGTTTGCTCTATATACTAGTGTTTAAATACATTTATTAGCATAATTAAATAAGAGTAGGCTAATATTCTATAAGAAGATACATATAATTATAGCTTGTTAGAGATGAAAGCTGATTAGTTAATCTCTAATATAGTCCAGGTGCTAGGCACGATACTTAGATTCTTCAGTCTACTAATCCTTAAATAATTTATCTATCTATTACGTCTATAGCTACGTAATCTACTACTAGATAGAATTATCTAAAGTTTAGTACAGCTAATATATATTGTAGTAGAATAGCTAGTAGATAGAAGCTAGAGCAGAACATAAGAGAAAATTAGATTAATCTAACTCTTTAATCTCTCTCCCCTAGCATTTCTTTCTTTTCACTCTAGACCCTATTAATTTACTATCTCTAAGTCTATCGCTATATAGGTAGTCGACTCTACCTCTAAGCTAGCTATAGAATAAGTAGCACCCTCCTTATTCTAGCATATCTTATCTTTAAAAGACTAATATACTAGAGTTGTAGAAGCAAGTAGCTAGTATATAAAATATTAGTTTGTAGCTAGAACATAATAAAAAAATCTTACTTAAGGATATAGTATTTCTATATCTTGAAAACTAGATAGATAATACATCTATATCTTAATATATAATACATATAGTACTAAATATTACTAGATATAGGACTTGTTACTGTATATAGTCTAAAAAGAGCAGCGCGAGATATCTGGCTAGAATCTAGAAAAGTCACTTCTTTAATTTTAATACAATTCTCAGCGGAGAACAAACCTACGAAGTTTTACGTAATATAGTTATTATAAACTACTCATTCTCTGCTTTTTAATAGACTAGTATATTTAACTATATGTACTCTATAAGCTTATTAATTATATGTAGTCTATAAGCTGATTAATTATCTTATACAACCTATCACCTATTTAACTACGTTTTTTTTTATCACCCTACTGTATGTTCATAAGACAAAGTAAAGTAAAGGAGCGTTTCTCTCTTACATATAAGTATCTAAATTAAAGTTTTATAAAGTAGGACTAAGCTCTCTTTATAACGCGCCTGAAATGAAATTCCTAAAGAACTTACTTAATAGAAAGCTACTCCGCTACTATGCTAGCTATAAATCTCTAGTCAGTAAGTCTTTCAAGGACCTTTTAACTAGGATACGCGTTACTTAGAAAAACTAAAAAGTAGTAGACTAGCTTTTATACAACGTAATAATTTACTCTAAGCTTTTCTTTTTAACTAATAACATAATAGATTAAAGTCCTATTATAGTCGATTATGTCTCTTATAAAAGATATTAATATTAGAATATAAGAACTAAAACGAGAGATTAAAAGAACGTGAGTAGATACCTCTACTATACTCTTTAAGTTAATTTTATATAATCTAAAAAGCTATAGTACTTAAATGTATAAGAAACTCAATACTTACTATCAAGATAATCGTAGCTACTATAGTAAGAAATAGATCTAATACGAAAAAAGAAAAGATTCAGTCTAAAACGCTAGCTAGTGCTATAGAAGTAAGTTAAGAAGTTCTTACGCCTAATTCTTAGTCACTTATTATAACTAAACGCTACTTTATCTATATCTATAGACATTATTATAAATAGTATAGGAAATACTAACACTTTATTTAATAACAGCTGTTTTATATACACTATAGTTAAAAAGGTTATTATCTAAGAGCTTAACTTACTACGTATACTAATATAACCTTATATAGTTATTTACCTTAGTATATAAAAGAGCTTTATATAAGCTATTACCAAGTTTATGATCTATATAAAAGAAATACAATAATAAGTAGCTACTAATATTATTCTGTCTATATCGGAGTATAATATAATTCTAGAAAAGACCTAGCTTAAAGACGTATTTAGTGTATTTAATACGCTATAATAATACTTTTACATTTACCACTATAGAATCCTAATACTAAGTTTTCAATTCTATATATAAGAAATAAACCCTCTTATAGTCTCTACGGCCGCCTTTAAGTACTATATATAATAAATTTAGAAGTAGTTAGCTATATAAGTATCAACTATAAAACTTCAAAATATTATAAAAATCTTACGTTTAAAAACGCTGTAAAAAAAAGAAGAGATGAATTGGTAGCTCTTTATCCATATGTAGCCGTACGTAGAGCTATTTACGCTAAAAAGATAATTACTCTTTCTTAGTGACATAAAGGTAAACTACTAAATTAAACTTATATCTAATTAGAATATAAAAATACTTAGAGTTTATTATAGACTACTCTATAGTATACTAAGAGATAATCTTCTTATACTATAAAAAATGTCATAAAAATTTGTTATTAAGAGGCTTATTTATCTAAGTACCACTTCTATAGTTTTATTTATTAAATATATAATAGAATCTAGAGAACAGCTATGATTGTATAACGAGTTAGATAAGCGAGTAAGCTAGGTAAGCGAGTGAGCTACCCCACCAACTTTACACTACGCCTTAACTTTAACTAACTATAGTATCCCCCTAATACGCCCCTAAAGTCTCTTATAAGGCTAATATATATCTTACAATTTTAGCTCTTAATATAAAGTGAATTTAAACTAAGTGGGACGCTACTAAGACATTTAATTTCTCGCGAGCTATACTCTACCGCTGACACGCTAGTTACTCTACCTGACGTAATTACTAGCATAACTTAAAGAAGCTTACTAAGCTAGAAGAGAAGGTAATAGTTAATTATATATTTAATCTTAATTTACGTAGATTCACGCCTATGTACGCTACTATACGCGATATAGCTAATAAGCTACTAGCTTCGCGCGGCGCTAGTTAGGTTAGATTGGAGTAGCTAGCTAACTTTATTAAGCGTATAGATAGTCTTATAATACGTTTTAATTAAACGTATAATAGGTAGAGAGCTCTATATAAAGATATAGTCCTAATTAAGAACTAGGTTAAGCTTATAAAGCAGAAAAACGCTAAGTATAGTATTTATAATAAGGACGTTTATAACTTTAATAAAGCTAGCTTTATTATAGGTAGAATTACTACTTAGCTTATTATTAAAGCGTTAGAAAGAAGAGCGCAACTAAAGGCTCTCTAGCTAAGTAGTCGTTAGTAGGTAGTATTCATTACTAGAATTAACATAGCTAGCTAGTCTATCCTACTATTTCTAATCTTTACTAGTAAGTATTACCTATTTACTAAGTATAAGAAGGTAGAGATCCTACGTAACTAGGCGATTATAGTTAGTAATAATAGCTAGACGACTAATAAGCTAAGAGTTAAGTAGTTAAAGCACTTTATGAAGTATATAGATAGTAAGGTTATTAAGGCACGTTAGCTGCTTATTCTTAATAGCTATAAGAGCTACTAGTTACTAAAGTTCTAAGAGCTCTATAAGGAGAATAATATCTATACGCTCTATATACTACTTTACTTATCTTATCTACTTTAGCCTTTTAATATGAGCTCCTTCTCGTTATTAAAGCGCGCGTATAGCTATGAAGTAGAGAGTCGAATCTACTATAATATTAATAATATTACTAAGCTTAAGTTTCTACTAGCGTTTAAGATGGCGTTTAATTAATTCTTTACGCTAGCTAATATCTGCTCTGCCTTCTACAGCGTAGACCTTATTTCTCTCTAGCTAGATACTATTCTATTAAAGCTTAATATAAAGCTCCGTACGCCTACTCTACTATCTATTCTAAAGGCTTAGTAGTAGGCTTATACCCCTAGTAATATACGTAAGCTTAAAGCTTAATTAACGTTAATACGTGATCGCGTTTAGCGGTATTAAGACTTATTACTAAATTTAGTTATTAAAGTAATTAACTAGCTTAGGAAGGGGGTAGAAGTAATAATACTTTTAGCTAAGCTAATGCGTAATTAAATTACTAGCCTTAAACAACCTAATAAAGCAGCTATAAAGCGTAGATAGTGTAAATAAAAGCGGATATAGAAGTAAGAAGTGCTTATAAAGGGAGCTAGCGAGGACATTATTACTTACCGTAATGCTAATAAGTATATTACTTATAAAGAGTATTAGAGAAGAGAGTAATTAGATATCAGCCGCTAGGTTCTTACGCGCTATAGTAAGTGTAGAGAGACTAGCTATAATTCGCGTATATGTAAAAATAACACTATAGATACTACTTAGTTTGCTATATTGCTATATATCTATATTATTATAATGTAGTGGAGCTGCGCGCTTATATAGGTGCGTAAAGTTAGTAGGGTAGCTTACTCGCTTACCTAGCTCACTCGCTTATCTAACCCGTTATAAACTTTTAAGCTTTAGATATAATAAGCTATAAGGGCTACTACTCTCTTTTACTTATCCGCGAAACACTAAACGAAGTTAGATAAGTAGAGTATTATATAAGGATTAATATTATGGAAGTTTTTTACTATACCTATAGTTAATAAGAACAAGAATAGATAAATACAATGTAAACGTGATGAATATTACATAAGTAGCTAGTAACCCTTATTAGACCTAGGAATATACCAATTATATATTAAAGATATATTAACTACGTACTTTAGAGCTTTCTAGACGAATTTATATCTATTTACTTTAATAATATTCTTATCTATATAGATAGATTAAAGAAATATTACTAAAAATATATATAATATACTATAAAGTATATTTAAGCTATAATGTATCTCTAAGCTATAAGGAGTCTTTGAGGTATACATTTATAGCTACGGCTAAAGAAGTACAAAATTAATATCTAACGTATAAAATATATTAGGTTTATTATCTAAGTAGAAAAGAGCCTATCGATAGATAAAAATAAGATAAAAGTAATTTAATAATTAATTACTCTAGTAACTATATTTTACGATTAGCCTTAGAATATAGAGAATATTTTACTATTAAATTTATTTAACGAATAATCCATAAGACGGCGAATCCACAGTAAGAAACAGAGACACTTATTTAGAACTAGCGTATCACCTAATCTATAAGATACTTAGTAATTAGTATACCTTAGTACTACTAAGTAACTGAGTACTCCGTATATCGCCTGTAAGATACTTAGTACTTAGTATATCTTAGTACTACTAAGTAACTAAGTATATTGCATAAAGCTCTAGTATATAGTATTAGGTATTAAGCTCTTATAGCTTAATATATTACACTTAAGTTATGAGTTTAAGTATAATATAAACATTATACTTATCTAAGTTACTATTTAGCGTATATTATCTCTCTTTCTGCGAAAACTAACTAATAAGAAGCTTTATACTAGAAGTCTAATATTACTTCTACTTAAGCTATACTCTTAATACTTTAAACACTCTTATAATAAGTAATACTATAATAGACACTCTAACTACTTTCTAGACTAAAAGAACTATAATCAACGCTTATAAGTCCAACTTTTACTATAGCGATTATAATAAGCTTAAAGCTTAGCTTTGTTAGGTCGACTAGTACTCCTACTAAGCTAGAGATAAGATTGAATATAATAATAAGATTATCTTAGCTACTAGTTACTACTAAGGTAACATAGAAAAATAGTCGAATTCTATTATTAAACGTTATATAGATAAATCTATTATTAATACTAATAATACTCGCTAGTTAAAGACTAGGAGGCTTTTAAGGCTAAGATACGATAAAACGTCTTACTTTTTAAGGAATCTCTCATCTCGAAATAGAAAATCCAGACTCTACGCTGACCTTAGTCTACTACTAATAATACTACTTAATTTTAGTAGTATACTATATATTTTAAATAGGATAATAACGCTCTTATGCGTATGTACTACTAAGGCCTAAAATCTATAGTATATAGAGAACTTATAAGCAGTAGAGCTAATATTACTAACATTAATAAACTTATAGAAGAAGCTATTAGGCTTAATATTAAACTCTATAAGCTTATATTAGAAGAATAACTATTTAATTAAAGAACGCGAAACTATAATAATAAGAACGAGTAGCTATAATAATAGTATTACTAGCTTTTATAGGCTAACTAAAGGCGATAGAGAAGCTATTAGCTTAGAATACTTAGCGTATATATAACTAATAGGTATTAACTTATATACCTTAATAATTTAAATAAGAGAAAAGAACTTGGTAAACTTTATTGTAAAAAGAACAAGGATAATAAGAAAAAGATTAATAACTAAATAGATAGTAAAGAAGGCTATATAGTATATAACTATTAGAGTAAGAATCAAGTTATATAATAGCTTAAAGTCCTATACTAGACATTGAAATTAGATAATAATAAGTGATAGAATATTATAACCTCGCTAGATATTATATACTACTTAGATAATATAGAAGTTATTAGTAGATTAGATAAGCTAACTCTAACTACGTCTAAAGATATATCTAAAGCTAAACTAGTGAGTAAGAAGGAATATAAGATATTGAAGAAGAAATAACCTCTTACCTTTAAATATAAAAAGATAGTACGCTTTTAAGAGAAAAATAGACTATCTATACTCTACGTAAAGAGGTAAGATAGTGTAATACTAGGATTATCTAAGACCTAACAAGATAACCTAGTAGAAGTATAAAAGTGGATTAACGTACTATCTATACTACTTAGCTACTTAAGTAAGACCTACGCCTATAAGGATAATAGTAATAAAGTGTTACTAGATATGTATTAATAGCTATAGTACCTACGCTTAGATATTAACTTTTACTAAATTAAGATAAAATAATACCTATTTATATAAGTATATATAATAGTAAATATTAAAAGGCTAGAATAGAGACTTACGCTCTAAGAGAAAATATAAGTATAGAAGATATAATAATGGAATAACTTCTACGAACTTATATAGTACTAGTTTAACGTAAGAAATAAATACTACGTAAGTATATTATAGACCGCGTATACATATAACTACTAGCTTACTTACTACTTAGATAAGAGAGAAGCTAGATAAAGCTTATAATAAGTTAAAAGTATATCTAAGTGTAAATAGCTATAGGATAAATATAAGAATAATAGCTACCTAGTATATTTATAGAATAAGCGTAAGAAAATATACTTTCTTAGTAAAATAGACTCTTAAAGTATTGTTTAGATATAGACTATATACAAAGTATAGTACTTAGATGGCCTCTTATTAGAATCTATAGCAGACTAATAATATATATACTTTAGCTATAAATATAAAAAATATATAGTAGTAAAAAACTACTATAGATACTAATAAGATGAGTCTTTTTTAGGCTAATAATAGAGTAATAAGGCCCTACTAGAGAAATCAACGTACTAGAACCCCTAGAATTAATAAGGCTCTTCATAGAGCTTAATAGAAAATAAATATAGGTACTAGTAGACTCAAAATTATAGGTAAACTATATTTTAGCGCACGTAGTAGGCTAAGCTAGACTTAAAAAATGATAGTAATAATAGCTATACCTACTATACGTAGTTAACAGTGAACTAATACTAAAAGAAAGTAATATTATATATAATGTTAGATAAGTAAAACGTAGTATCTAGAAATATATAGAGAAGATTAATGTAGACGTTATTAGACTAGCTACTTATGATATTATTTTAGGACTTCTATAGCTTAGAAAATATAACTAATAGATTAACTAGAAGTCGAAGGTATTTTAATTTAAATACTACGGAAAGAACGAAGGCATAAGCTAATCTACGAATTAGTAGGGTCTAATAGTAGAAAAGAGTAATATTACTAAATGATATACAGTGGGATGACAAAAAAAACCTAGTAAAAAAACGTAAATATTTTTAAAAGATAATTATTAAGCAGCTATAGTAGCTAAAGATATAATGTTTATTGCGTTTTAAAGCTAACATCTTCTAGTCTTTTACATAAGTATCACGTAATATTCTACTATAGCTTTAAGTAGATCTATAATACCTTAAATACTTAGAAAATCTTTAAAAAATTTCGAACTATTAGAACTATATAGTAGATAGAGCTATATAGCTATTAGGTATATATATAGTAGTAGTAGATATATAAATTACGTGATAATAGTCTTAGCTACTCTAGCCTATATATATAATAGATTCTTAATATATCTAGTATTTAGCCTATACTTATATAATTAGTGCATTATTTAGTAAATAGTTAAAATATTATATATATTACTCTTTTAATTCTGAGTCTCTTAGCTCTGTATTTTCTCTAGATAGATATAAAACTTTCTAAATTTAAAGCTAAAGTTAATTAGCTTATCAACGCTAATATAGCTATTAACAACATTTCTATCTACATTTAGAAGCAACTAAGATCTATCTATAACGCTATTTATCGTATTAATAAAAAAAAGAAAAATATTATTAAGTAAGAAAGAGCTAGTAAAGGCCGGGTTTTAAAGCTTTCTACTAGGGCTAGAAGAGGTATTAATAGGGATATAACTAAGAGCCTAAAGAATACAAATTCTAGATTAATCTAGGAGAATAATCTATTAGTTTCTACTAGAACTCTTTAAAGAGTTCTTAGAGTAGAAGGCTAGATAGTAAATATCTACTTTAAAAAATTAACGTTACACACGTCTAGAGCTAGAGAAAGACTATCCTACGCTAAGAAATAATTAAAAGATCTTTCTAATATTAATTTTAAAAAGATTATATTCTTAGACGAGTGCAGCGTTGAGCGTAGGCATAGATCTCGCTTAAAATATGCTAAAAACGCGGTAATTCTAAAGGTAGAATAACTCTAGTTTCTAGTAAAACTACTAATACGTTTTAGAAACTCCTATATATATAAAATATATCTACTAGATATATATAATTATTATATAGATATATCTTATCTATATCTAGCTTACTAGTTAGGTTCTAGGTTATAATATAACGATCTAAGTTTAGGCCGCAATCTAGAGAGGTAGGAGATTAGATATAGTAGTAATAAAAACGCTAAAATCTACTATTTCTTATCGCTTTTACTACTATATTAGGCGGTGTCTAATACCTGATATAAAGCTAACAATAAAGAGAGGTAAGTTTTATATATCTATTTCAAATATATATTTATTTTCTCCTTTAGTATTTAATAACATATTTCTACCTAAGTATATCAAATTATAGAGCTAATTAAAAACTATTTAGGCTAGAGTTTTCAGCAAGATAACGCTAGGATGTATATAGCTAAGAACGTTCTAGAGTAGTTTTAGCGTAACTATATAAAACTTTTTAAGCATCCACTATATAGCCTAGATCTTAACCTAATAGAAAACGTATGGAGCTTACTTAAGGACCAGCTTACTAAGCTACCTAGTAGGTCTCTAAGCGTTAGCTCTATAGATAAGAGTATAAATACTTTTATTAGCGTAATTAAATAAGAGTAGGCTAATATTCTATAAAGAGATACAGATACTTATATACTATATATAGAAAACTAATACACTAGAGTAGTTGAAGCACGTAGCTACTATATAAATTATTAATTAGTAGCTAGAAGATAAAAGGAAAAATCGTGTTTTCAAACATCGTATTTCTTTATCTTAAAAAATAAATAGAGAATATGTCTCTGTCTTTATTTATATTATATATCTTACTAATCCAACTATATAAAGTACTTATTACTATATAAGATCTAAAAATAGCAGCGCGAAATATGTACCTAGAATCTAGAAAAATTACCTCTCTAACTTTAATATATTTTGTAGCGAGGAATAAGCTTACTAAGCATTACGTAATATAATCATTATATACTACTTAATATTTAGTTTTCAACGGACTAATCCGGTTAAATATAAGTGCTCTATAAGCTGAGTTATCATGTTTTAAAATCTATTACTTTTTTAACTACATTTTTATTTATCACCCCCCTATATAAGGTACCTAACGATTAGAAAAAGATTCTAGTAACTAGCACGTATATAAAAGATAAAGCTAATACATAGATATAACCTTACGTAAAGGATTTTCTAAAGTATATAGATAATAAAGAAACTAGGTCTAAAATATAAGAACTATTTAAGAACTAGAATAATTTTAAGACTGAACTAGAACGTATCTTTAGAGAGGTAGACGAGAAGAAGTAGGTAGAGAGAGTAATTACTCGCCTAAGGCAAACTAAGTTAGTATCCGCGTACACGGCCGAATTTAAGTAACTCTAGGCTAAGATTCATCAGAACAATTCATCGCTTTAAATAGCTGTTAAAGTAGAACTTAAAGAAAACATTAAGGATCGACTTATATATTACGACAAACTAGAAACGTTACACGATCTTATTAAGCTAGCTATACGTATTAATTATAGGCTATAGAAAAAGAGCGAATAGCGAAAGAAATACTTCTAACCTATAATAGCTAATATAAAGAAATACTAGAGTAATAAGAATAAAGATAGTGATACTATTATAACTAGGAAAGTATAAGAGAAATCTAAGAAAAAGAAACTCTAAGAGAAGGGCTGGAACGTCCTTACTTAAAAAGAATATAAGAAGTATTATAATAATAAAGTATATCTCTAATGCAGCGAAGTAGGATACTTCTGCAGAGACTACTTAAAGAATGAAGTTAAGTTAGCCGTAGTTAAGATTAGAATACTACAGGCGTAGCTAACTATCTTAATGCTAGCGGAGAAATTAAATAATAATAGGCTTAGTAATCTAGATTTATACGAAGAAGCCTACTTAGCTGAAAGTATAGATTACGTAGTAATCCCGGAAATTATTCATACGAATAAAGGAATAAAATAGGAAGTGCCTAGAGAGTTAAACTAGAAACTAAGTAACTAGGACATAGAATACTAACTAATATATAACTAATACTAAGTATATATAGACGCTATACACTACGCTAATAATTATATCCTTAGGGGAGGATAAATTATAATTATAGGACCTAAGGCGGTAAATACGCTAAAGTAAGTAAATTAGTTACAACTATACTTTAAAAATTACTTACTAATCTAAAACTAGAAAGAGTATATGAAGCTTTACTAGGTCGACTATATAAGTTTAGTGTATTACTAGTACTACGCTAAGAAACGTAAGAACTACTAATATAATGACGATAGCTGCTGCTATAGCTACCTTAAACTAGAGAACTATAAGGTCCTAGGTTATTACCTATACGCAGATAAAGAAGAGAAAGTATTAGATATATAGGAAACTCATTAACATCTTCTATAAACTAGATATAAATTAGAGTTTTATATACACAATATAGATGCTAAGAAATAATGTAAAATTAACGAGGATAATTCTATATACGAAGACATTTAGGTAGACGATTACTCTATTCTTAACTACCACGTATATAAGTAATAATATAAAAAAGCGCATAAGCGCTTACTATCAATTAATTATACAGAAAAATACTAGTAATACTAAGAATAATAAATAATTGCAAGATAAGCAGATTACTATTTACACTACACTATTATAGTAAGAGAATGCTAAACGACCTAATGCAAGAAGCATAGAATAACTAAAAGACGAACTATCTCACCAGAGACGCTAGAGGAGATAATCCCGTATAAGAATATCTATTAGACATTTTATACTAACGACTAATATCTAATATATATAGATGTAAAAGCTAACTAGGGATATTACATTTAAAAGACTATATAAGGTGTACTAAGAAATATCTCCGCACGAGTGGACGAAATAGAAGAAAAGCTATCACATAGGTATTTAAATTAGAGTTTATGCTATAGAGACGCCTATCTAATTCACGTAGAAGCTAAAACGAAAGTAGAGTATCTTCCTAAGAAATAGAAAAAGTCTAAGAAAGAACGAATTTTCTAACTAAAAAACTAGAATACTATTAGGGACAAGGTCACTCTAGTAAAGGCAGTTCTAAAACGACTCTTAGAAGAGTATAAGAAGACTATAGAGAAAATATAAGTTTTAGAGTTCTAGTAAATATTCTTAATTATAGGTTAATAGCGACTATAGATATTAGTACTGGAAGAATAGTAATTTCTCACTAGATAGTGGAGAAACACAACATACCTTATTAAGCTAAGAAACAGCTAATACGAATAGTATTAGCTAAGAATAGTTCTTTAATATATAGGAATGGTATAATAAGATTTAAGATATAATTAATACTACTAACAGTAGCTAGTATACGTAGTTTTAGGAATATTGATATTATAGATCTTAGAGAAAATAATATATTAATTAGCTATAATAAGTTAAGATAGTATAACTTAGTAATTAATTAGTAATAGAAAATAATACTTAGCTAAGAACCTGCGCGTAAGGTTGCTAGAGTAAGATATAAGATACGCCTAACAAATTAGAGCTTAACCTAGGAAGATAGATTTAGTAAGATCTTACTATATAAGATTGCGAGAATCTATATAAAGGACTCTTAGTAGATAGGAGTTATATAGATAAGACGCGTCGTTTCTAAGAAGAATAGACTCTTACTACTAGATATGCTAAAAGACGTACTATTAGATATACTAAAAGAATATAGAATAAATAAGTTTAGAGAACTATCTAAAGAAAATAAGGTTATAGACTTAGCTAAATACTAAGACTAGGATTATAAGATCGTCTTTAAAGAAGGAGTAAAGTTAACGCTAGAAGGAATATACTCTATATCGCCTAAGCACGATGTTAAGCTAAAGGAATATACCTCTAAAAGAATTTAAAAAAGAGATTTATTTAACTAGAACATAGCCTAATAGCCTTATCTATACTATTTATAAAGAAACCTAATAGAAAGTAGCGACTATATATTAACTACCGTAGGTTAAACGTAGTAACTTAAAAACACTAATATCTCTTACTACTTATATAACAGCTTATAAACTAACTCTAGAGGGCTAAGTAGTTTATAAAGTTTAATATCTAGGAAAGATTTTACTAAATAAGAATTAAGGAAGGAAATGAATAGAACATAGTATTTCAGATAAAATATAGACTATATAAATATATAGTTATACTATTTAGACTAATAAATACGCTAGTAACCTTCTAATTAGTTATTAATAGCGCACTCTATAAATATCTTAGAATCTTCGCGATAGCGTATCTAGATAATATACTAGTATACTCTAGAGAATCGCTTGAAGAACATATTAAATATATTAAGAAAGTGCTTAGGAAGCTTAAAGAATATAAGCTATATCTATAGCTAGGAACGTATAAAGTCTACGTTAAATAAATAGAATTACTAGGCTTTATTATCTTAATAGAGAGAGTTAATATAAATCTAAAGAAAATCGCGACTTTATAGAAATAGCTAATCCCTAAAATAGTTAAGAATATATAATTCTTTCTAGAATTTACTAACTACTGGTATAAGTTTATTAAAGATTACTCTAAAATTACCACGCCTCTCTTAGAGATTATGAAGAGAGAAGTAAAGTTTTAATAGAATAAGGAATATTAAGAGGCTTTTAATCGTATTAAGTAAATATTCCTTAAAGTATCTATACTAGAAATATACGACCTAATATAGGAAACGAGGGTTAAGACTAACATCTTAGAATACGTAGTTAGAGCTGTATTATTATAGTAGTACTTAGATAAGAAATAGAGACTAGTATTGTACTATTTACAAAAGTTCTTAGAAGTAGAACTTAATTACGACGTTTATAATAAGGAACTACTTAGAGTAGTTAATACCCTTAAATAATAAGAAGTATACCTATTAGGACTTCTACACACGATCGAGGTTTTTACTAATTACTAAAACCTAGCGAGTTTTTTAATAACTAAGAAACTTAATTAATAGTAAGTCTAATAAACCAAAATATTAGCTTAGTTCAACTTTAAAATTACTTATTAAGTAGGATCACTTAATAAAGTAGTAAACGCTTTAAGCTAAAGATCTAACCTACACGAAAAAGGATATAAAAAACTACACGATATAGTACTTAAGAAGATATATAATAGTTGTCTTAAGTATAACTATCTAGAAACAGCTAAGATAGATAAGATAGCTAAATAAGTAGAAACGCTATAATAATAATAGCAGCAGAAAGCCGCTAATTAGATTAATAAGGAAGGCGAAAACGATCTTGTTGGATTTCTACTAGATAAACAGGAACTCTAAAGTAAAAATACAATCTATATACTTTCGCATATAAGATTAGATCTTATAAGAGAACTATATAAGTCGCTAGAATATAGATATATAGATGTAAAAGAAATAATTAAGTAACTAAATAAGGTATTTAGTATACTGCGCTTACGAGCGGAGGTATAGGGAATAATAGGTAACTATTTAGTATATTACTAGAATAAGCCTAAGAGATATAAGCTCTACAGCCTATTATAACTCTTACTACCACTAATATAACTATAAAGTAGTATTACGATAGACTTTATAGTAAAGCTTCTAAAATTAGTTAAACTAGGCTCTAGACGACTCTATAATACTATTCTAGTAATTGTATACTAATTAACTAAAAGAATAAAGTTCCTACTAATAGAAGAAATAGTTATAGTAGAGGAATGCGCGTATAAAGTTTCTAAGGCACTAGAATTAGAGTATAGAATACCTAAAGAATTCATTATAGATAGAGATAACCTATTTACGTTAAAGTATTAGTTAACGTTCTTAGTAAAATTAGGCATTAAGAAGAAGTTATTAACTAGCTTTTACCTAGAAATAGACGGCTAGATAGAATAAATAAACTAAATATTAGAGTAGCACTTATAGATATATACAACTAAGTTGTAAGATAACTAGGTTAAACTCTTACTAATAGTATAATTAGCCTGTAATAGAATAAAGTTAGTAACTATAAAGTAGTTACCATACTACGCAAACTATAGATATAAGCAGACTACTTATCGAGATTTAAAGAATATTAAAAGTATCGCAATTAGTGCAGATAATAAAGCTTAACTAATATAAGAATTATATAAGAGATCAAGTGAGAATATCGCTGATAGGAAGCTCTTAAGATCTAAAGCTATAAATAAGTAAAGAATTAAGGGACTAAGCTTTAAAAAGGGGGATGAAGTCTTCTTATTAAGATAAAACCTAAAGACTAAACGGCTATATAGAAAGCTAGACAGCCTTTAAATAAGACTGTTTAAAATCCTAAAAGAAGTTAGGAAAGTAAATTATAAGCTATAGCTACTACTAGGCATACGTATATATAATATTTTCTATAAGAAACTATTTGAACTAGCACCATAAAACGTTAAGCTAGTAATAGATATAAAGCTTAAAGCTAACAAGTATAAGATTAAGAAAGTTAAGGACTTATAGAAAATTAATAGTTAGTAGAAGTACTTAGTTAAGTAGTAAGGATAGTCTAAGTTCTATAATACTTAGGAACCTAAAAGAAATCTAACGAACTATAAGTTACTAATATGTAAGTACTATTAAAGATATCTAAGGAAGCGAGAACTAGGTTCTTAAGAGAAAGGAAGTAATTAAAAGACAAAGAGTTAAAAGAAGAGGTATCAGCCTATAACTAGCTAGAATCAGCTAATAGTCTAGATAGCGATAATTCGATAATAGAAGAGCCCGTACTAAGAGTAGAACTCCCCTTAGCCTACTCTTTCGCTTAATCTTAAAAATTTAGAATAGTAAGATCTCAATTAGCGAATTCTTACTCTCGCGCCTTAACCTCTAGGAGTTCCCGACGAACCCGCGCGGTATTCTCCTTAATACGCGCTAACTTTAGACGTTTTTAACGCTTCTTACGCTAAACTTTCTTCTACTCTTTCTTAGAAACGAATAGGCTATAAACAGCTATAACAGAAATACACTTAGTATAACGACTAGTTATAGTATCTATAAAACACTAAAGGTTCTTCTCCTCGCAACGCTTATAACGATAAGTTATTTCGTAACTCTACTCTTTTATATAATTAGAATAAGCACGACGCTTAAAAGTTAAATCTAGGGCATAAACACGGCGGGCTGAACGAGTCGGCGGTATAGTTAGAAAGGTATAGAGAAAGGGGCGCTTATAACACAACAAGCGCACTTCTATACTTATGTAGAATAATAGCGCTAAGAGATACACAGGAAAATAATAATCTAGTGTATTAGAACAATAACTCTAAGAGGGGGGATAATGTTATAAGTAATAAGATAAAGGATCTCTTCTTAACGACGGCCGTAGGTAGGAGACTATAAGGTAATACGTCAGAAGGTAAGGACCTCTACGGGGCGGTCACGTGATATGCTATCACGCTAAGATGTACCATTAGTAATAGCAGACCTACCATGTGATACCAGAACATCACAGGAGGATTAGATATTAGAGATAGTAGGAGCGCCTCTGATGGCAGGACTAGAATACAATTGGTATAAGAATGGGTCGGATTTAATTATACTGGGATGACAAAAAAAAGTTCAAATCCAAAAAGTTATTATTTTCAAACGTTTATAACTTAATGACTAGAAAAGCTATCCTAAAACGGGTTGATGCATTTTAAAGCCAAGATGTCCTAGTTTAGTATAGGATAGTCACGTGACTGTAGGTCAATCATTTTATTAGCTAAAATAAACCAATAAATAAGAGAAAAAAAACTAAGAACTAAAAATAGAAATCTCTTTTCATTTAATAGATGTTATAACATAGTTTCTATATATGGTATACTAGACTATATAAGCTTTATATATATATAACTTAGTTAGATATAGCTAATATATATCTTTTAATAGCTAAAGGTTTATAATTCAACAGGTTGATTACGTAAGCTATATCTGACTAATTTATTAGTAATATTATAGTATACATTAATATCTTCTTACTATACACCTTCTTTTCTTCTATATCTCTACTATATATTCGAAATTTTCTAAGTTTAAAGCTGAAATTAACTGTAGGCTGGCAAATGGGTACCCTCTACTATAGTGTTAGGTAGAGGTTAGGTTGTGGTCGCACGGGCCTTGGGTATAGGTTAGGTTCAGTTACTAAGCCTTTTAGATTGGGTTTAGGTTAGGTTATATAGACTTTATATTAGGGTAGAGTTAGGTTAAATTAGTTCGGGTATAGGTTAGGTTAAGTTACTAAGCGCTTAGGTAATAGTTATAGTTAGGCCGCACGGACTCTAAGTTAGAGTTAGGTTACAGGTACCTAATTAGGTATACTTATAAAACATCTAACTATAGTATAAAATATAGATAGCTAACTCTATCCTACCTAGGGTCTGTGCGACCTAACCATACCTCTACCTAGTATTAATCTAACCTAACTATAACCCTACCCGACTCTATTGCCAAGAGTTGGGTTAGGTCATAGTTAGGTTACTAAGACTTTAGGTAGAGGTTAGGTTAGGGTATTAATTATATAAGACCCTAACCCTAACTATACCCGAACTCTTAGCAACCCAACCATGACCTAACCCCCACCCATTTGCTAGTCTAATTAACTGTTTTTTGCAAGCTAAAATCCCAATCTAATCTATTGCAAATTATTCTTAAAAAAAAACTAAAATCTATCTACGACGCTATTTGAAGGATTAAAAAGAAAAAAAATACAGGGGGGTGACAAAAAAAAACGTAGTTAAAAAAGTAATAGTTTTTAAAAGATGATAACTCAGCTTATAGAGCACCTATACTTAAACGGGTTAGTCCATTGAAAACTAGATATCAAGTAGTTTATAATGACTATATTACGTAATGCTTAGTAAGCTTATTCCTGGCTACAAAACATGCTAAAGTTCGAGAAGTAATTTTTCTAGATTCTAACTAAATATTTCGCGCTGCTATTTTTAGATCTTATATACTAACAAGTGCTATATATAGTTAGATTAGTGAGATATATAATATATATTAAGATAGAGATATATTATCTATTTAATTTTTT
>NW_006911910.1:0-192466 GCF_000338995.1 Bipolaris sorokiniana ND90Pr | reverse complement strand
ATATTAAGAATCTATTATATATATAAGCTCGAGTAGCTAAGACCATTATCACGTGATCTATATATCTACTACTACTATATATATAACTATTAGCTATATAGCTCTATCTACTATAGAGTTCTAAAAGTTCAAAATCTTTTAGAATTTTTCCAAGTATTTAAGTTATTATAGATCTACCTAAAGCTGCCGTAGAATGTCACGTGACACCTATGTAAAAGACTAGAAGATCTTAGCTTTAAAACGCACTAACTTTTATATCTATAGCCACTATAGCTGCTGAGTAATTATCTTTTAAAAATAATAACTTTTTTTACTACGTTTTTTTTTTGTCACCCCACTGTATAAAAATCTGCCAAGAACGAGCTAAAAGAGGAAGAAATCTAGAGCTTTCTACAAGAGCTAAAAGAGTTATTAATAGAGATATAACTAGAAGCCCTAAGAAGATAAATTCTATTAGAATAAAGAGGGTGCTACTTGTTCTATAGCTAGCTCAGAGGTAGAGTCGTCTACTTGTCTAGCGATAGACTCAGAGGTAGCGAATCGATAGGTTCTAGGATGAAAAGAGAGAAATAATGCTAGGGGAGAGAGATTGAAGAATTGGATTGATCTGATCTTATCTTGTTATCTGCACTAGTAGTCTGCTTTGTGCTTATAATCTGCTCTGTTTTCTATCTAGTATTTCTATCACTAGTATTAATACTAGCTAGTAGCGATAGATTACGTTATATACACGTAATCTTTATTTATCTCTTACGCTACTAATACACTCGTGATACACTAGTAGTATAATAATATAGATCACTAGGGTATAGCGATCTAGTCGATTAATAGATCGATCTTATTAGAGATTAGCTGAGTAGCTTAGATCTCTAACAAATTCTAGATTATTAAAAGAAAATAATCTAGATATCTTAACTAGAACGCTTTAACGGGTTTTAAAGGCTGAAGGTTAGACGTTAAATAAATTGATAAAAAAACTAGTTTTAAACGCTAAAAAAGCGTAAAAGAGACTAGTACAGGCTAAGGAGAGCCTAGCTTAGATTACTAATTAAGATTATACTAAGACTATCTATTCTAATAAGTGTGGAATACAATAGAGACACGGGTCTTGTTCGGAATACTTTAGAAAACGAGGAAATTAACGGCTTAGTAGAAATCTAGTTTCTACTAGAAATATTAGTAAGTTATTTTAGTTTCTTAATATTCTATTGTATTATTTAAATATGTTTTATTATTATAATTATAGTTTTATATTTAATTTTTAATTACATTATTAAAAATAGCTAAGGATATAACGATTCAAATTTAGGCAGCGATCTGGATAGGCGGAAGATCAGATATAGTCGTTATAAAAACGCCTATATCTAATACTTCTTACTCTAGTAATTACTATATCTAGAAATGCCTAATACCTTATATTAAACTATTGATTGAAAAAGGTAAAGTAGTTTTACTTTGTTTAACAACTTTTTTCTTATAAGTATTTTCTACTTTAATATAACAACTAGCTTTATATATCTATATATTTACCTAACTAAATATTCTATAGGCTGGATTTAAATCCTATTAAAAATATATAGAGTTTACTTAAAAATAGGCTATATTAAAGGCCTACTACCTCTTTAGGCGCTGGTATCATTAGTAAAAGTATTAATACTTTTATTACTGCAATAAAAGAAGAGTAGTAGGCTATTCTGGAAAAGAATATAGATAACTGTATTTTATCTATGTTAAGACGTTATAGAGCTGTAGTAGAAGCTAAGGGGTGGTATACTAAGTACTAGCTTTAATATATTATCTTTTATCTTCTTTTATTACTTATAAATTTCTTTTATTTATATCTTTTATTATACTTTATATAGATATATTATACCTGTATATAATATAGATCGTATATACAGTGATATATGTATATAATAAAATCTTGAAAAACTTAAAAATTTAAGCGCGAAAAAAATACAAATATCTATAGATTTCTAAAGCGCGAGGTTTTCGGTTCATTTTAGCTAACAAAAAGGCTCACTTACAGTCACGTGACTACCCTATGCTAAACTAGGACATCTTGGCTTTAAAATGAATTAACCCCTTTTAGGATGGCCTTTCTAGTTATTAAGTAATACATGTTTCAAAACGACAACTTTTTGGATTTGGACTTTTTTTTGTCACCCCACTGTATTACACTCGTTATGGTCAACTCAATAAGTATTCTCTTACAAGTTATTCTCTTATATAGATTAATACTTAGTTATTCTATTCTTATAGAATTAATTGTTGTTTATTAGTTAACATCTATAACTCTTTTCCACCTGATTCTCCAGCAATCAATCGCACGGTTTACTTCATCGAGAAGGTCTCGCCCTAACCCGGACCGAGACTAGGCAAGTATTCCCCTACCCTAGGTAGGCCCCGTGTAACATTATAGAAGAAAATAAGAAGCTGCGTATAGCCTACTAGCGTTAACGCTGAAAGTAAGATTAGCAGCGTTAATATATTGCTTCTAGTGGAGCTCTCTAGATGTAGCAGGCTTAGTAGCTTACTATAGAGGTAGAAAGGGTGGTTGTAGAGGCTGAATAGGGTGAGAGCAGTCAGCGACGTTAGCGCGCGCCGCCAACGTGTACGAAGTGCTATATCTAAGGATATACTCACACGACGTGTAAGGCTAGATAATAAATTATATCTTTTAATTTTATATTATTTTATTGCGTTGTTGTGGACTAATTGCGTAGAGAGTCGCGTTAAGTTGGGTAGGGTGCGCAGCTTACTGGTGGGGTACGTTATTGCGTTTGTAGGGTATAACGTAAGCAGAATACCAAAACCTTCGCACCTTTGCATCGCCGCGAATAGTAGAGATAATAAACTATAAATCTAACTAGATATTTTAGCAAGTATAAAGAATAGTCTATAAGATTTTTGGCTTAATAACTTTACTATTCGCGGCGATACAAAGGTGCGAAGGTTTTAGTGTTCTGCTTACGTTATACCCTACAAACGCTGTATTTACCACCCTAACTTTATCTACTTTTACGAAAGCTTTTATAGTAGTAGAGCTGCTACGTATTAGAAAAATAGGCAGATATTTCAATAGAGTAAATATTGTTATATTAGCTAGGCTGTTGCACGCAATAACTATATACAGTACGTTAGGTAATTCTATAGTCTCGACATTAGCTAGTTCTTAGTCTACGTTAAGAATATAGATGATTGCTTCCGGCATTTCCTACTTCATACTACAAATCAAATATAATTGAGTAAGTTATTGAATTAGAGTGCGGACAATATTCTTCATCCGTTTCTAATTGGGATTTCTAGTACTGTGACATTGTTTGTGGCGAACCCCGCGTACGGAGGGGATCCAGTTTATGCGCGCAATTTCACTAATGGAGACTATCATGGTATAGTGGTATCGATCTGGCAGTTGGGCTTGGGTATCAGCTTGGACGATGTGAACAGGTGAATATACTAGGTAAGTCATTTGACCGTATAGGAGTGCATATGGTACTGATCTCGATGCAGACTTCTGTAGCGATCAACCATTATACACCAAGGTTCTATCTGCCTATAAGCATCTCTGGTTTCTCGTTGAAAACAACCGTGCCCAACTTAGTAGCGAAGTTTGGAGTTGGACCTACGATACTAGTTTTCAAGTTGAACCATTAGGTGCATTTGTCCTAACTTAGTGTAATATCAGGCAGCTATGGAGTTTAACGATCCTAGCGACACATAAACAGGAGTTTAATAAGATTAATGCGCATTAAGGATTGAAACTTTGGAGTAGACAGAGCTCCAAAAATAGTGTAATTTCTTGATATTCACTTTTAGATGTTAGAATATGCAGTTATATAGAAACTACTAGTAGATGCTATATACAGTACAAAGAAGATAAAATTAACTACACCCAACTCCGTGGTTCATATCCTAAAGTACTAATCGACAAATGTCTTTGCGCCGAGACGATGCCCTGGTATCATGATGTAGATAAGAAGAAAAGGAAAAAGTTTCCTAGAGAGGAGCGCACGTTGGTGATCACTAGGTTGGGAAGACTTTGCGAAGAATACGTCTCCATTTTGGAAGATTTTGCTCTTCGTCTTCATCGCTGGCAGGTGCGTGGTGAGGGCCAAGCATGGCCAGAGCCCGTTGTCGGGCCCATTCTCTGCGACTTTGCGCAGGGTCGCAGCTTTGCGATTGTTGTGAAGATGATGTGTTGACTGGCAGAGGTGGTGCTGGAGGGCCTGATGGCGACGTCATTGCCATTTCAATGTCACTCGGTCGAGATTGCGTTCGGTGTGGTGCGCTAAAGATTCTACGTCCTGTGATGGCTCCGCCTATTCGACTACCGAGTGATGCCTGAGCCATTGGCGGTCGAGCAGGTGAAGCCGGTGATGCTGATGGGTCCAGATCCATAGCCGTGGTTGAGCTTGGTTGGGGGTTCCCTGTACGGGCACTGCGTGCCCGGATGCGGTTGATGTGTCGCTCCCGCCGGACCATGATGTTTGTGATCTTGACTGGACACACACCTGTGGGCAACACGCTCCGCTTGCACATGGGACACAATGATGAGTGGCCAAGTAGAAAGGGATCGATGCACTCGGGATGAAAAATGTGGTGGCAAGGGAGCTCTCTCACTTGAGATTCGTTTGGCTCGAAGTCGTCCATGCAGATGGGACAAGTGGGCTGCGACCAAGAACTGGACATGGACGACTTTGGTAATTCAGGGGCAGACGAGTGACGAGCCAGCGTGGGTTTGTGGCCAGTTTCGGCACTTGCAGCAGAAGATGGGCCGGCGTTTGATGGAACGAGGGGTTCTGGGTCGGCCTTTTCCGAACAAGTCGAACTATTTCCAGAAAACGTGTGTATTGGTAGCTTGTCGAGTACTTGTTGCGACACGTTGAGACGCTTTACGCCGAGTGCTTCGAGGTCGACCTGGCCGTTGAGAACACGCTGGCGAAGGTCGTTGCGACGTCTTCGCTGGATGATGTGCATAATGACAGAGGTAAAGCTAACAGCGACGAGCAGGATGGCCAGTACGATGACAAGGAAGACCCAGAGACTGGGAAGCTGACTGGTAGAGTCTGGGTAGAGTGTTAGTACAGTGTATGCAAAGAGGCAGTGGCTACTGACCTGTGCCGATGTTGGCCCAGAGGCGGATATAGTCAGTCCTGTCGTATATCTGGGATAGTTGATCTGCGTGGGGTACATCGCTCAGGTTTCCGGAGTAGAGGTTCAGCTGGTCCATGATGTTGGATCCGGTCATGGAGGAAACAGCATAGGTGGGGAACTTGTTGCGCGACTGCCAGCTTCCGCCATCCTCGAGGTTCCATGCAGCATCGTTGAGCACGGGGGGCTTTGCATTGCTATCGCCGGGCAGGTAGGTAATGAAGGCCTTGGTCGAGTGCTTGCGGGCCTCGGTGAAGTACTCAATGGTGCATTGGGGCGAGTACCAGGGCGCAACGGCGATGAGGGCGTAGTCCTTGTCATTTGGCAGGTTTTCTATGCGCGTGGCGTTTGCAGGAACGTACTGGGCCTGGGCTTCTTTGCAGCCTGAAGTGTAGAGCTGGGGAACATAGAGGATGCCAAAGGGATCCTGGTCCGGGTCGATGCCTTTGGTGGAGAGGGTCTGGATGTTGTTGAGGATGTTGTAGCGGAAGCCGAGGGACTCGTTGAGCGACTGGAACTGGTTGTTGTCGTAGTCGATAAAGCGAGGGTCGGGGAAGTCAATGGTGAAGATGGAGATGCGTTGGGCAGCTATGTAGTGTCGTGCCAGTCAGCAGGTGGGCTGTAGTGGGTAGTGGGTAGTGGGCAGTGGGCGGTGGACAGAGGGGAGTGAGCAGCAAGCGGGTGTGACGTACACATGGTGGAAGGCGCAACAGGGGCGGACTAGACGGGCGTTGCTAGCATGCACCGGCTACACTACACGACACGACTGTAGACCATGCTGAGGGCAATGAGGGCGACAATGGCGACGATGGCGACGACAGAACGGAGAGGGCGGAAGCGAGGCAGATGGCGGGCACGTCGTTGGGGCAGTCAGCGGCAGCCGTGGTGACGAATGCAGATGCCCTCGCGCCAGCGGTGGCTAGAGAGTGGAGGGAGAGGCTGGTGGGCACAGCCGCGCCGCCCGTGCGGAATTCAGAAACGCCGAACCCGGCCCATATTGTACTATACTTACTCCTTGCGCCTACGCATACTACACTACGCAAGTGCCTACATACGTATGCATCCATGCAAGTGCATGTCTCCATCTGAGCATGACAAGCAAGTAGTTGGGCACGGCCGCCGCTGAGGGTGGCCGGCGACAACATGCATGGCCTGCGGCGCACTCGGCAGCTTGTTTCCCGGGCATGATGACGTCTGGGGGCCTGTGGATATGCATGTATGCATGTACATGTGTCCATGTATGTATCTATGTAAGTACTACTATTACTACTATTGCAGTGTAGTGTACACAGTAAGTACTACTGTGTACTAGATGGCAGGCGTGTGGTGGTTGCGGCAGCCACCCATGAGGCGCAGCTTGGCACTACGGGCAGCATGAGCGCAGAGACCAACCACACCACGCCAGCCGAGACGAGACGCCATCGCCGCCTTGCCCGCGCAGCGCAGCCATGGGCATGACGACGGTGCCCGCAACCGCAACCACAACCACTCCGCCAGCGCTGCCTCCCCCCACGCGTTCCCTCGACCGCCGCCGTCGTCGTCGTCGTCGTCGTCGTCGCTGGTGTTGATGTTGTTGCTGATGCGCATCCTCTACTCGACACCCACTGACTAGCAGCTCCGTCCAGCCATCGCCATCGCCGTCGCCGTTGCCCGCCCCTGTGCGCGCGCCTTCCCTGTATACTCCAGCGCGCCTGCCCTCCAGCCCGGCCGCCTCTCCTCCGCTTCTTCACCTTCGCCCTCAACCCACCACACGCCCGACATGGCGCCCACCGGCCTCAGCGGCAAGGCCAAGGCCACAAAGCCCGGCTCCAAGCCCTCACAGACTCCCCGCAGCCGCAACACCACTCCGTTGCCCAATGTGCGCGCCTCGGTCGAGCCCTCGTCGGCCTCGTCGCACTTTGGCGGCCGCCTCACCTCGTACCTGAAAAAGTGTCCTGTTACCGTCGAGGAGATTCTCGAGACGGCCGGCAATGGCTCCCACATTCCCTCGGGCAAGCAGCTGCTGACCATGCGCGACAACATCGAGAAGACGGTGTTGAAAAATGTGGAGTCGCGCTGTGTCCAGTCAGAAGGCGCCCTGAGGGAGCTCATGAGCCTCAAGAAGAGCCGCGCCCCGCGTGACCGAGAAAAGGACAAGGCACCCGACGACCGCGATCGCAAGCACAAACTCAAAAAGGTCAACCCCAAGCACGACGACAATGGAAAACACCCCCCCGCAGTCGGCGCCCACGGCGTTGCCAGGCAGGACGGTGGTGACAAAGGCAAGTCCACTGTCTCAACCCCTCGTCTTCTTTGTCTTCTTTGTCTTGTTTTCCTTGAAGACCTCCATGCAATCACATGCCCTTTCTTACCTGGCCGGCATTACATTCTTCCCATACATGAATCAGCTCAACTATGGCTCCTCTGCGCATGTCATTCAGGCTCGGGGCCATGCGATTCAACAGCTCGCTAACTCAACCACCAGACAACTCCTCAGCAATATCCTCTCCCGTCTCACAAGCACCACCCTCGGCTGCTGGCACAGGCCCAGTAGACGCCCCTTCACCCAGCGCCTCTGACGTCTCCCACCAACCTGCCCCCGCCCCTGCCGTACCACAGTTCCAGACCTTTGGGCCCGACCCCGCCAAGTTCGATGATCCTACCATATATCACATCCGAGAGGTGACTCCGGGCATGTCGATAGAAGAGAAGAAGGAAATATACTGCGTTGCCCAATTCCCCCTCACCGACCTGCGCGACAAAATAGCCGGCTCGCCCCCGGACAAGGACTTTTCCAATGCGAAGCCACCGTCACAGGTCAACGCCACGGTATTTGCCAATTACGTCGAGCCCTACATCAGGCCCTTGACAGAAGAAGACGTTGCTTTCTTAAAGGAACGAGGGGATCGGGTAGCGCCCTTTGTGTTACCCAGACGTGGGCCGCGACACTACAAGGAGATTTGGGCTGAAGAAGACGGATCCATGCACATCGACTCGAATGATCAGCGGCCACCTCCCAACGTCCCGCGTGGTTCAGCTGAAGACATATTAGACGATGTGCTGGAAACAGACCAGGTCTCAGCTGGTCCTTTACTGTCCCGTCTGCTGGCCACGCTACGACCAGAAGGACGGGGCAACCAGAACAACCAAAACGAGACAAACGGCATTGGCGGAGATGCCATGGACATTGACGAGGGCGCAGGCGCACCGCCAGACATGAGCAATACCAACTCTCTTGCTGCTGCAGCCCAACTCCCTGATCTCGTCCAGCCTAGTTGGAAGCCCCCCGTCCAAGGTGCACGCACCGACTTTGTGGGCATGGAGGATCGTATACTCATGGAACTCAAGCATTTTGGCTTCATTTCTGAGACGGACGCCGAAACCCAATCATACGATTCTCACTTTGACGACGAAGTCGCGCAGCGACTGCGCTTTCTGCAGGAAGAGCTCCGCAAACAATCCATCATCAACGGCGCGCGAAAACAGCGTCTCCTAGAGCTCACAGAAGAGCGTATAGCCCAACAAGAATACAACACCATAGCCGACGACCTGGACAACCAGTTGAATGCAGCATATCTTAAGCGCAATCGCAATCTTGGTAAAGGCAAGAAACAAAACAAGCGGCCTGGCGGCGCAGGTGGTGGCAGCCATCCTGTCACCAACGCTGGCATCTCGAGGCCAGGCGTTGGCGAGCCAATCCGAACGCTCATGGAGAGGAGAACACAATGGCTCAACACCATCGGGCCGGTAGTCAACTACGGCAAAACTGGTCTACCAACTGAGACCATTTTTGGCGAGGACAAGATGAAGGAACTGGAGAATAGAGAGGTGGAGATTTGGAACACCGAGGCAGAGGAGTAGCTGTTTGTACTCTACCAGGCATTGCATTGGCGGATCTGCCATGGCGTTCATCTATTGTTCTGGGCCGCACTACAGATTCAGCTCTTGAATGTATACGAGCCTTGGGTTAACAAGAGGCGTTAGCTGGTAGGTTAATGTTACCATAATATCCATCACTACATGACGCATTGCGCTACGAACACGTTTACTCTCTCTTATCTTTTTTCGCTCCTCCGGCTAGTCCTGCCCTGGATGGTGGCGCGTGCAATATGTATGGTAACGTTTAGGCGCCTACTCAGCCCTTGGCAACAGTGGCGTGTCACCTGTCGTGGCGTCCTGGCCCATTTACCCAGCCCGCATATTCGAGAACCGCTACTGAACGGTTCTGCCCCTCACAACCTTACAAACCAATGTCCATGGCACCAGCATGTTTTATGTAATTCTTGTCATATTCCCATGTCGCAATTGTGTTGATAGCACACACACCATGCGCAAGGCCATTGATGAAGAATACGAACCCTAGACCAATGCAGCACTCGAACCACTGCTGGAAAAGAGAAAAGAAAAAAAAAGTTTAATGATCCCTCACACTCGCTAAAGCAGCCAAGGTTTCCCCGGAAACAACCCAGCCCGCAATCTACCGTTCCGTCTCCGTGTCGTGACCTCGACCGGGTCTTTCAATCTATTATATTGGAGACTCGCCTATCTAGCATGCTGCAATCACCTCGAGGCCAAACACAGGTAGCCTCCATCTTGATTGCAGCAAAGTTTGCTCGAGAAGCCGACAGTTCCAGAGCGACGGCTGCCCTGCGTTCAGCCCATCCAGCTTTCCATTTTCTCCTCGGCCTGTCTTCCGTGTCCACAAGTCTACAGGTAATATCGACGAGTGCAGCTTCATATCGCACGCATGGCAACCATGCCTGGTTCGTTGCTGTCTCCGAGGCGGCGATACAGGAGCTGAACGAAGCCACCAACTACCGCCAACGATTGGCCATCTTGTCTCGAGCTTGTTGTATGTGGTTCCCAATCAGCTGCCTCGCTCTGCATTGTGCAGGGGGCAGGTGATTGACCTTAGTACAAAACTATCTTGAGACTAAAAGTATGTAGCGTTGCACCGCCTGGGGTTCTAGGTCGCATACTCGTAGCCCGTGGCAACATATAAACTATGTATACCCATGATCTGACAGTGTGAACATTATCTTTTTGCATCTCGTAGCAGCTTTGATTTTGAGTTGAACCGTCTTTCAATTCCTTTTACCTTGAAACAAATCACCATGAAGTGTACATTGGCCACCCTTGTGCTTGCGGCCGTCGCAGCCGCTGCACCAACATACCAAGCCCCAGATTCCTTCAAGATCAAAAGTGTTGTATCTGGCGGCTCGGGATGTCCTCAAGGCAGCATCGACATTGACTGGACTGAGCAAGGCATTCTACCCATCTGTATGTCCTCTCCCATGCCATCCTTCCCCCAACCCCTTTGTTGGGTACGCGTGCTGACCTACAAAACCCAATAGACTTCAACAAACAATTCACCGCACGCGTAGGCAGCGGCAAAGGCCCCGAAGAGTCACGGAAGAATTGCCAAATCAATCTCGGTCTCGAGTTCAGCCCAGGCTTCTCTTTTGCCGTCTTCCGCGCCGACTACTCTGGCTGGGGCGAGCTTGACACTGGCGTCACGGGCGTTGTCAAGTCAACCTACTACTTTTCCGGCGAGCAAGACCAAACCTCGTCGGCGCTCGTCATTAATGGACCGTTCAACGGCAAATATTACAAGCAGGACAACGTACCGGCGGCAGTCTGGTCACCCTGCGGCAAGGACGCCATGTTCAACATTAACAGCGAGGTTGCCCTGACGCCGTTTGCTACGCCTGCTAATGGCGTGCTTGCTGCAACCAAGGAGTCTGGCAGGTTTACATCCAATTTGTACTTCCAGTGGAAGAAGTGCTAAGCTTGGTATATTGTTATCATGGGAGTTGATGGACTGGTGTTTTGTTTTACTTGGTAGTACATGGTCGTTTCCTGTTTCAAAACCTTGTTATGTACAATGGGTCTTTCAAATGAAAAGTATATTTTGTTACACATACACTCAGGTGCTCCGAGTCCTTTTGCTTAGTAACATGCGATGTTATAACTAGTTATGTCACTTGCCAATTTCCATTGCCTCCACATCGCCTTCGCACCGCCTTTGCATTACCTGTTCGCCTCTCCCTCTTGATTTCTCCTCCCTTTTGCTGCCAACCTCACTCTATCCAAAAACTTCTGCTCCCACTGCTCGCGATCCAGCCTCACCTGCTCCTCCTTTGCTTTCTCCTCATCCCTCAACCGCTTCCTCACTTCCATTAGCGCCTTCCCTAGTAGGTTCTCGCCCCAAAACTCGCGATTCAGCATGGCATCTGCCTGCTTGAATCCAATGCCCCACACGCAGTCGAACGGACTCGCCTCGATCAACTCGCGTTCACCCGTCGCAAGCAGCATACGCCGCAAGCGCTCTGCATCTCGGCTAATAGTAAACTTGTAATATGATGCCTGCACAACGACGTCGAATTTACCTATTTCAGTACATATCCCTTGATCAGTTCTCTCTCGTAACGACAAAGAAGAAAGTGCGATGCTGGGAAACAGGGAAAACGTACGCTTATCCCATACTGCATGATCGAAGCCCTGCACCTTGCGCCCTAGTCCCTTGTGCTTGCGTGGATCCGTTGTTCGGAACATCTTTTGTGCCGTATCATCATCATTGAAAAGCAGCGCTTTTTGAATCATCATGTACATTTCGCATGTCGCATATGTAGTGTCTGAAACAGTGAAGGGAGAGGCGTACCATTGGCAGAGGTAGCCATTGCTCTCACCTTGTTTCCAAAAGAAGATAGGTTCAGAAGAGAATGGGGAGTCGGTTGGTGCTAGTTCTGACATGTTTTCTCCTCTCTCTCTCTTCCGCTGCTAGATGGTTACTGTGCTGTGTTGAATAAGGTGGGTGTTTTTGAAGGTGTTGTTTCTAGTATCTGAAGTCAAGATATAAGTTGAGCATGTGAGGTCGCAGGGTCGTAGCGAAGTCGTAGCGAAGTCGGAGCGAAGTGTCGATGCAATACAAGTAGGTTGGTTGTGGATGTGACTCAAGTATGGAGAGTCTTTTATTTAGTTATTGTTATGTTTTGAGCACTAGGTGCAGTATTGTACCATGGGTCAAAGCCTGTTACGCCCTTTTTTGTTTTCTGCGCTTCATTTACTAGAATCTGTAGTTTTGATTGGGGGCAGCCTTTCAATCTGAGTCTTATTGTGCTTGTGATCTAGGGCGATGTTACAACATATAATACGGTAACAGACGATCCTCGCCCAGTCTTCTGCGTGATGTAATTCAGAGCATAAGATGACATACTGGGTATATAGAGCCCTGATGTCTTGGTGCAATGGAGAGCCGTGTTTCTCTCGAGGCCCAAGCTGGTGAGTCATTTAGCGAAAGGGCGCAAGGCAGTCAACGGATTGACTATACGTGAGAGCTTGCGATTTTGCATGTTCATTATTAAATTCATCAGGCGCGAGCTTCTATTCAGAGTAGAAGTGCACAACATTTGGATGCATATGCAATCAGAGCCCTATGGCTGATATGAAGACAACTCCATAAGGTGCCATCGAGTCCCTAGATGGAGAGACATATCCTCGGGCACGTGACTATGGCTGTAGCTATTGCCATAGCCGATGGTTCCGGTGCGTGAAAGTGTATGAAAGAGTATCGGAACATTCACAGCGTCAGATCTCCATCCCTGAATGTACACCGTTATCATGAGAAAAACGAGTTCCATGGGCACTGCCACGAATCCTGACTCGAAAAACGCGACAGTCTTGTAGCCACACGAGCTGACCATAGGTAACGAGCAGATCTTTTGGTCCGAGCTTACCCACGTCCTACTGCAAATCACCCAGATGACAAATAGCATACGTTTAAGGACGCCCAGCAACTGCTGACACGCGCATGGTAGTGGTTACTCATGTACACAGTAATGTCTTTGGACAAGACCTTCTTCATCTGAAACAACTTTGTCAACAATCTACTCGCCTTGGTCGCCTGTGCTCTTATACGCGTTGTTCCGCTAGTTACTGTACGGAGCGTGGAGCCCGCCAAGGGCGAAGCCCCATCCGGTCGCAACGGTAACCCTATCAACGTGCATTTGTCAGGCGACAACCGCGGCTCGAAGCACAGAGTTGAGACCATGTAGTGGTAGTAGTTGTGTGGCCAGTCTGAAAAGGGTGCAGGGTAGTAGGGTAGCAAAGAATTTCGTCCGCACCAGGCCGTCCGTGCTAAACCTGATTGCGCTTCGTCAACCGCTCATAGTCCACTTTTGCAGACCGCCGAAAGCACGCCCGGCGGGGCAGAGATACTCTAGCACAGAGGAAGGATGGATACGCATCGTAGCAGGGTTGCGTCTACAAACACGCCTCAGCAATAGCGATGCGGGTGGTTTCCGTCCTGTGGCCGGCCAGCAGCATTTATTTGTCAGAATCTCGAGAACAGGCCCGAATGAGGTAGCGCGAGTGTATACAGTAAAGCGTCGATATCTAAACGCCTTGGCAGATGGAGAATGGTGGTGCAAAGGGGTTGAGAGTGCACGATGGAGGTGAAAGAGGGGGGCAGCAGGTGAGGGGCAGGTGGGATGATGCAAGCATGCAAGCCTAGACTGGTACTCGCCCCGCGATCCTGCGGCTGCAAGTGGGGCGGCAGCGTCGCAAAGTCACTGCCAACCCAACCCGAAAACCGCCAAACCCACCACGACACTCCGCCAGCTGCCGACTGACTTACCGAGGATGGTGGTTGCCAGACCAGAGGCCGAGTCTGCGCGGCCGCAAGGCCAAGGGCATGTGCTGTTCCAATGCAGACTTAAGTAGAAACCTTGATCCCCTCATGGCCCCGTTTTGTCCTTCACACTCTCGCCCATACACCCTATCCCAAAAGTCCTTGTTCAGCTGCCACAATGTCTCCAGGCAAGGTTTCCACGCTCGATTTCGAAAAGTTCTACAACATTGTCGACGGCCAGCAGCGCGGCTCCGACCAGATTCACCACGGCATCAACCCCGCCACAGGCCAGGAGCTGTGGGACGTGCCCGTTGCCAGCGAGAAGGATCTCAACGACGCTGTTGCCTCTGCCAAGAAGGCCTTTCCAGCATGGAGAGATACTGCCGTTGAGGAGAGGAAAGCCTTGCTGGCCAAGGTCATGGAATCGTTCCAACAGCACAGTGACGAGTTTATCAACCTGCTATGCAAGGAGTCTGGAAAGCCGGTACGTACTTGGATAGACGAGCGCGCTAGTGTCTTTAATAAGCATTGTGCTAATAACGAGATAGAGGAAGTGGTCTGCCTTTGAAGTTGGTTCCATTGCGGGTTTCATCAGCCACCACCTTACGCTCAATCTGCCCACTGAGAAGCTCGAGGATGACGAAAAGACTGTCTACACCGAGTACTCGCCGCTTGGTGTCTGCGGGGCCATCTGCCCTTGGAACTTTCCTTTGATCTTGATGGTCGGAAAGGTCGCGCCCGCGCTCCTGACTGGAAACTGCATGATTGTCAAACCATCGCCCTTCACACCCTACACTGCTCTGAAATTTGTTGAGGTTGCCCAAGACATTCTTCCACCAGGCGTTCTCCAAGTGGTTGGCGGCAACAACGAACTCGGTGTCCAGATGTGTCTGCATCCTGGTATCGCCAAGATCAGCTTTACCGGATCTACCGCCACTGGCAAGAAGGTCATGGAGACATGCGCAAAGACGCTCAAGCGTGTCACGCTCGAGCTGGGAGGAAACGATGCATCTATCGTCCTGCCCGATGTGGATATCAAGAAGGTCGCACCAGAGGTTGTCATGGGTGCTTTCCAGAACTCTGGCCAGGTTTGCGTTGCCACGAAGCGAATCTACATCCACGAGTCCATCTACAAGGAGTTCCTGCAAGAGATGGTCAACTTTACCAAGCAAATCAAGGTTGGAAGCCCAGACGACGGCGACAATATGCTGGGACCTGTCCAGAACCAGATGCAATACGAGCGCGTCAAGGGCTTCTTCGAGGACAGCAAGTCCAAGGGCTACAATTTCGCTGTTGGTGAGCCCGATGTCGCTGCTAGCAAGGGATTCTTCATTACGCCCACCATCATCGACAACCCACCAAACGACTCTCGTATTATTCAGGAAGAGCCATTCGGCCCTATCGTTCCTACACAGCCATGGTCAGATCTGGAAGAGGTGATTGCGCGGGCCAACGACACAAACACTGGTCTTGGCGCCTGCGTGTGGGGTAAGGACGTGGAAAAGGCAAGCAAGATTGCACGACGCTTGGAAGCGGGCTCTGTGTTTGTCAATTCGTTCGAGAAGCCCACGCCCCAGGCCCTGTTTGGCGGCCACAAGGAGTCTGGCATTGGTGGCGAGTGGGGAACGACGGGTCTGCTCGCATACTGCAACCCTCATGTGATTCATGTATACAAGTCGTAAAAGGGCAAACCTTAATCAGCGGTGCGAGGCAGGTCTTAGATTGAATGTAAGCACCAGTTGACAAGAGTGAAAAGCTTAACAGCATCCAGCTTGCGTGCAATTCCCGTGCCGAGTCCAAGGAAGGTGGATGAAGCATTTCATAACCGGCCCCTAACCCCCAAACGCCATGCAGGTACCGCGCTTAGATGAGGCCTTGCCCGCATTCAGTTTAGCGCGTCATTTAGATGAGACTCGGCTGCCGCTTCGCAACCGGTAGGACTAAAGTAAGCACGCGGACGCACAGGCATCGTGCACAACCTCAGACTTCGACTATGCAACGACGCGCTCGCACACCAGCTGCTTGCAATACGTACCTTGGCGCCATAACGAGCTCGGGTTTTCATCTTTGAGTTTTTTTTTCACTGCAGTAGAGCCTTCTCCACTGCTTGCTGTTATCGCACCCCCATGCCGCAGTCTCGAACATGGCAAATAGCGCTATCAAGCCCTTGCCGGTCTCGAGCGGGACGCATGGATTGCTGAAATGACTTCCCAGGATGAGTGGCGTTTCTACGGGTTTCATGAAACAACATGAGGAACCACTGACCGAATTCCACCGACCCACTCCATGCGTGTTTTACCGAACATGGCATGTCACTCCACTCCATGTAAGTAATGTGCAAAAGGTATAAGATGCAGAGTCAATATGCCCTATATTCGCTCAGAATTATTCTCCTGCATTCTCATCCCACACTCTCTATCTTTACTTGGAAGCGTGCTTCCGTGACCTTCTTTTTCTTGAGTTTGTTAAAATAGCATAGGAGCGAGCTTCTATCCTTTCCGTTCTTTTCTCTTCAAACACGCCATTGCGATAACCCTCTTCTCCGATCGAAACACAAACTACATACAGAAACAATGCATTTCCGTGATGCATCCATCTACATGGCCGTCGTTGGCTTGACCTCGACGACGGCTCTCGCTGCCGTGGCTCCCTTTGGCCAGTGTGGCGGCGTCAACTACAAAGGCGACAGTGCCTGCGCTTCTGGCTTTCACTGCCTCAAGTACAACGACTGGTACAGCCAGTGTATTCCTGGCGGAGAAGCTGCTCCTCCATCTGCCAGCAGCACTTCTGCTGTTCCCAGCTTGCCCAGCAAAGTCCCGGCTATGGAGCCTAACGGTACCGCACCTGTTGCTGCCCCTGCTTCCTCGCCTGCTGAAGACGAGTCCTGCGATGCTGATGAGGAGGGCGGCGATGCTGCCACTGAGGGAAATGAAGGTGATGATGAGTCTTGTGAGGCTGATGACGAACCTGTCCCATCGCCATCTTCAGCTGCTATCTCCGGTGGCAACACTGGTGTTAAGCCCGCTGCTTCTCCTTCTCCGACTGCTACCTCCGCAAGCAATCCTGGTGCTAAACCCACTCCTTCTGCTTCCCCCTCTCCGGCTGCTGGCTCTGGCGGAAACAGTTCTGCTCCCAATGTTGCTGGCAGTGGTCGCAATGGCGCCAAATGCAATCTTGATGCTGCCTTCAAGGCCAAGGGCAAGAAATACGTTGGTGTTGCCACTGATCAGTACACTCTCAGCGCGGGCAAGAACAAGGAGGTCATCGTCGACAACTTTGGCTGCGTTACTCCAGAGAACAGCATGAAGTGGGATGCCACAGAGCGTAGCGAGGGCCAATTCACTCTCGATGGCGCTAATGCCCTTGTTTCCTTCGCCACTGGTAACGACAAACTCGTCCGCGGTCACACTACCGTCTGGCACTCTCAGTTGGCTCCATGGGTTTCTCAGATCCGTGACAAGGCCAAGCTCGAAGAGGTCATGGTTAACCACATCAAGAAGCTCGTTGGTACTTATGCTGGCAAGATCTACGCCTGGGATGTTGTGAACGAAATCTTTGACGAGCAAGGTGGCTTCCGATCCAGTGTCTTCTACAACGTCCTTGGTGAGGGCTTCGTCTCTACCGCTTTCCACGCTGCCCGCCAGGCCGATCCCCTCGCCAAGCTCTATATCAATGACTACAACCTTGACGGCGCAAACTACGGCAAGACAAAGGGCATGATTACCCACGTGAAGAAATGGATTGCAGAAGGTGTTCCCATTGACGGCATTGGCTCCCAGTCCCACATCAGCTCCCCAGGCACTCTTTTCCCCATCTCTGGTGTCCCTGCTGCTTTGAAGGCTCTCTGTGATGCTGCCCCCGAGTGCGCCGTAACCGAGTTGGATATCAACAACGGTAAGCCCGCTGATTGGGTCACCGTCTTCGATGCTTGTGTCGATATCAAGAACTGTGTCGGTATCACTGTTTGGGGTGTTTCTGACACCAACTCTTGGATCGGTGCTGCCGGTGGACCTCTCCTGTTTGACGGCTCCTTCAAGGCTAAACCATCTTACAATGAGCTTTGCTCCGCTCTCGCTTGAGCCGTGTAGAGTTCTGTGTCTCCAGCTTCTCAGAGGCTCTTGACATTTGATGTATATAAACTACTCTTCTGTCACTTTATATTTATTAACACATTTCTTTGAATACAAAACTTTGTGCAATCAACCCGAAGTTACTTTCTATGCGTGGGAATGTCATGTACAGCGTCAAACTTGGATACTGATGATGCCATGTAAGATTGCAAGGATATTGACGATGGTGCCAGCGACCAAGAGGATCAAAGCTCCGGAGAGTCAGCTTCGTATGCCTGATAATCTGGCAGTATTGGAGAGGGCGAAAACGAAACAACGCCTCCATTGCGTCATCGCTTAATCGAATCTTTTCTTGGCTACGTATGTACTGATGCAGTACTTTTCAAGTATGTACGTCTTTACTACAATCCCAGGTAGAGCAACTAGTTTGATGGTTTACAATTGTAGCTAATCTTGCCAGGTGCAACAGAATTCACCGACAAGTGTCATTTTAAGTGTGCCCTGTAACAATGCTGTTTCCATACTTCCATCCCACCACCCAACTGGTAGGCTACGCAGATCTTTTATTTGTTGGCTTTGATACTGGGGAGGCAATATTGCCTATGAGTTCTGTTGGGTCACTGGCAGGGCAGACACAGCTATATATCAACTTTGTTCAGGTTTCAATACAATGTTTGGCTTGGACAGACTTTTTCTGCGGATCGAGGTTGCCACCAACTTCCTCCGTACCGCGCTTCGGTTATGGAGGACCCGACCGACCATGCTGCTGGCTACTCCACAAACGATTGTTGAGCTCGTCGACCGAATATAATCTGCCTAGGGCTGAATGAAATGCATGGAATACGAATTGAATATCCCGAATCTAGATATGTGGGACACTTTGTTGCACTCGGGGTGTCAGAGCTAACGTCGTGTCGTCATCGTATGACGCGTATGCACTGGCTCGATCATCTTTGAGATGACTGCGCGGCACCATCATTGTGGATATAGTTATCTTAATCTTTTCTCTTTCAATAGCTCGATATTAAGAGTTGAATATTGTGGAGTTAAATAGTTTATTCACTCAATCACGCAATCGTCTTATATCATCTCAATTGCTTGAAGCTTTATGGCAAGTCTGTTCCTTCGTCGGAGGGTTTCCATGAAGAAACATCTCGATACATGCAGAGAATTCCATAGGTATGAGGTGTATAGAGTGCAGATTGTAGGCAGGAAGTGAATGAAACCTGGAAGTTGCTATGGTGAGGTTTGACGGTTCCCCCAGTAGCACGTGACAGGCTATCGAGGTTAGCGCCTCGCGCCGTTAATATGTGCATACTTCGTCATGTCAAGCTCTGATGTTATGATACTTTCCATGAACTATATGCGATGCGAATCTGCTGAGATGGTTTTGGCAAATTGTAACTAAACACTTGCTGTGACCTATACTGGACTTCTCCAGAGGCTAATACATCAAGTTGTGTATCATTGTCGTCGTATGGATTTTCAACCTGCGTAGGCATGGCGATTTTCGAACATAGAATTGAAGATACGGGTATATCCGCGGGACAGTGAACAAAAGGATCTAACCAACTATTTAAGAGAAAAAGATGCCTTCTTGGAAACCAGAACCCGAGTAATTGAGGTCCCAGTCTTCTAGATAGTCAGTATATGTAGAGGGCCATATCGCACATGGCAACCCGACTTCTGGCTTGGCTTTCTGTGTCAATCGTTCCCAGCGAGACAATCATCCACGTATGGCGTCCTTGAATCAGTCGAATGACTGTTCATATGACGTGCAACACAAAACGAGGGCCGCGTTCCCCGCACAGGCATTCCCTGTTACCCTGGATTATTCCTGGGCTACACTTCCGCACGGGGGTGGATCCTTTCAGGCACTTACTTCAAAGAAGAGTTCGCCTGTAACTCCTTTGGCTTCAGCGAATATGATTTACATGCTGGCAGGTCATGGTTGTACAACTCGGACTATAACGTACCGAAGATGGAGGGGCAACGCCGGAGGGGTAAGGCCGGGGTACCTTTATACCGACACCCCATCATCACATTTTCCAAGATGTAGTAATTACACACCAAGACCTTGATAAAACATACAATCCATTTGAGATTGGATCTAACGATCTTTCACTGCTAGGATGATGACGGATACGAAGAAACAGAAGAAATACGCCTTGATTGGTACTGGCGGCCGCTCCTCATTCTTCTACACTGCAATAGCGACAACGTACAAGACGACTTCTGCCATTGTAGCTTTATGCGACACGAATCAAACACGGCTCGACTATGCAAATTCCCAGCTTCAGTCCCTCGGTCACGTCCAAGTGCCTACATTCAAAGCACAAGACTTTGACCGTATGATCCATGAAACACAGCCCGACGAAGTCATCATCACGACTATTGACCGCACACACAACAAGTACATTGTACGCGCACTAGAACTCGGCTGCAACGTTGTAACTGAGAAGCCCATGACCATCGATGCACCGCGGTGCCGAGAGATCTTCGATGCCGTCGAGCGCACCGGCCGAAAAGTACGAGTAACATTCAACTACCGATACGCACCGCACAACACCAAAGTATGGGAGCTACTACGCCGCGGTGCCATCGGAACTGTAACCAGCATTCATTTTGAGTGGATGCTAAATACCTCTCACGGCGCTGACTACTTCCGGCGCTGGCACCGCGATAAGCGCAACTCGGGAGGGCTGCTGGTGCACAAGTCAACCCACCACTTCGACCTGGTAAATTTTTGGCTACAGTCGCGCCCTGAAACCGTGTACGCGCAAGGCGACCTGCGCTTCTATGGGCGCGAAAACGCAGAAGCCAGAGGCACAACCGCGTTTTATGCCCGCGCCCACGGAAGCAAGGTAGCCGCCGCTGATCCGTTTGCGCTGCACATGGAGGAGAATGAAAAGCTGCGCCACATGTACCTGGATGCCGAGCACGAAGATGCGTATTATAGAGATCAGTCAGTGTTTGGAGACGGCATCAGCATTGAAGATACAATGTCTTTGTTGGTACGGTACCGCAGCGGCGCGGTGCTTACATACTCGCTCACCGCGTATGCACCATGGGAAGGATTCCGCGTCTCGTTCAACGGGACGGGTGGGCGTCTGGAGATGGAGGTTGTAGAGAATAGCTATGTGAATAGCGGGGGTGCCCAGTCTCTTGAGGGCAGCCTCGAGACAAGAAGTATCACGTTGAGGAAGCTATTTGAGAAGCCTGTCAACGTGAAGATTCCGGAGAGTGTCGGGGCCCATGGGGGCGGCGATGAAGTTTTGCTGGCTGATTTGTTTGGGGAAGGGGGTGCGAAGATTGATGGAGATATGAGGGCTGCGAGCCATGTTGATGGCGCGTTGAGTATACTCACCGGTATATGTGGGAATAAGAGTATGGCGACGGGACAGGTCGTTAGAGTCAGTGATGTTTTTGACTTATGATTACGGTAAGTTGGGAATACACAAATGCTTTCAATCATTATATCTGGGGTTGGGATGTAGAATATCGCACTGTAGCAACAAAAGCTGCAATTGCAGTAATTGCATGCTCATAGAAGACGAGAGGAGGCAGAAGTAAAATGTGTGCTCTGTACATTCATGGTTCGTATGTTAGCCTGCAATACATGTCTCTCTAGCGAATCTCATGCCAAAATACCTTATTAGTGTAACCAGGACCCATCACTGACATCCAGCGCAGTGAGCAGTATATTATTGCGACGTTCCGCACTGGATATCACGAAATAGTCTATCTGGCCAAGCAATCTTCTTACAAGTTATGTTGCAGAGGACATTGAACCTTTGCACAAAATTGGCCACCACCTTGTGTAGCAGAAATTTGAATTTGTTGGATAATCCTAGCCTTGACCCTTCATGCCTACGCAAACTTCTCTCCCATTCTTTAACCACGTTTCTGAGAATTTTCCTTGCTCCACTCTTTGGGATTCTTTCAACAAACGCTGTCTCTTTCAACCACTTATAACGAGCCTTCTCTTCTTGAACATGTAATTTGAGTATCTCCACGAGGCTCAAACCATCTATCTATCAGTAATCTCCTCCTTTCACTACGTAGGCTTTGGGTGCCTCTCCAGTCCGCGAGTCTGGAATAGATATAACGCAAACATCTGCAATTGCAATGTGTGATAAAAAGTGAGACTCTATCTCAGAAGGTGCTACCTGAAAACCCTGGTACTGTCAATATATTGGGTGTTCTTATAGACTGGAGAGAAATTAAGAGGTAATGATTTGGAACGAATAGCCGATCACGGTCGCGATCTTGCTAGAATTAAAGAAATTTGTACTCACATTAACCTAGATCAACTCCTTCAAACGATCGGTGATCCATACATGTTCATTCTTGCCTTACTCACTAAGCCTGAACATAGCTTCATCCTCAGTTCTCAACCATCCACCTTCGGGAAATGTTTTCTTACTAGCTTGATTATTTCGGAAATACCCAAGGGAAGTAATAGAAGGGGAGCACAGATAGAGCTCTCCAGGTGTATCTAGAGATGTTATCTCGATTCCATTGTGAGTAAGTAGTTTCGCTTCGTATCCACTAATTAAAGAGCCAGACGAGCCAGGCAAGATGTCAATCTCAAGGCTACTGGTTGCGACAACACATGACTCCGTTAGACCTAGCAGTGTCAACAGTTATGTAAACATATGCCATAATTACACAAATCGTAAGCCTGACGAATCTTCCACTGTTGAAAAACCTGCACCAGAGCCAATGCCATCTCTTTATCTAAAGGTACTGCAGCCATGAAGATGGCAGATATGGTACTGAGGTCATACTTGTTAACCAGTGTAGAAAATTTCAGGACATTGAAAATGATAGGAGGAACCCGCAAGCATCAGCATGTCGTTTAGAGCCTCTAGTTCTAACGCCTACTAAATAAAGTAAGCTAACTTTGAACATCTCAATAGCTTGCAAAAAGCCGTTAATTTCGTATTTCGGTATTATGACAAGTTATCGCTTTGATAGAAGCTATTATGGGCGATTGCAACCAATGCGTAGATATGGCTCAGCGGTAGAACACAAATGCTGATATCTAAATCTGTGCTGCGAGCTAAATGCAGCCGTTCCTTTCGTACACTGTGCTCCATGGTGTGCATCTGGATGATGGTGGAGATTACATTATAGTGAGAAATGAGAACGCCTTTAGATGTTCCAGATGTTCCAGATGTGCCGCTCGAGTAGCAAAGGAACGCTACTTGCATTTTTGCTTGGCCGGGTGACCACCCAATTGGCTCTTGTGGAGGGAGGCTCTGACCTCCGGCAGCCAGTTTTGACGCTGTTTTGAACCATGATTTGGCTGGTCAGTTGCTAGTTCCAGCAAAAAGATATGCTGACGTGGGATTCCAACAATATCTGCAGCCTTTATTGCAGGAGATAACAGCGAAGCACAAGTGAAAAGTGCTTTTGCACCAGCAGAGCGTAGTTGGGAAGTGAGCTCCTCAGCGGTATTCATGGCATTGACCAGGGTGACAATGCTGTTCAGACGCTGCACCGCCCATGCGACTGAAAGAGTACCAATCTGACAAAACAGACCACTTTAGTATCAGTTTTCCGGTTTACATGTTCGGACTTTCTTACACTATTGAAAGCGAAAACTCCTACTACTTTTTCCCATTGTGTCTCAGAATTAATTTCCCATTGAAGGTTCTTTAAGAGACCTTTTGCGATTGATGTCATCCGTTCACTGACTTCAGGTACGCTATATTCTCTTCCTGAGATCCCACAAACAAAGGATGAATGGGGCTGAGATAGCTTAGGGCGCCCAAAATTTTCTTGAAGCAGGAAATCAAGAATTAGAGTCGAGTCTGGTATCGACGGTATTTGGGGAACCCATTTTGGAGGATGAATAATCATTGTGAATAGTCTTTTTCGATGATGCAGCGACTAGTTGGGATCTCAACTGGAAAATCCTTTTCAATAAAGCTAAGCGATCTTTTATCTTTTGTAGGATCCAGAATCCGTGAGAGATACCGATTTACTATTCTACTGATCAAGAAGTATAACATTGATTCCCGGAAAAGTCTTGATTAGTCAAATTTGTCGAAAAACAGGCACGAATCTTGGGCACTTTGGTGCATTCAATACGATATCACCCATCACAAGGATATTTTTCTACCTATTGCCAATATTTTCAGTTGCTCAAATCCCGCCTGGATTTTCCCCTTCATGCACAAAATCACTCGATGTGACCTATTCAAATAATCAGCATGTCCGTCTAGGTGAAAGTTTGCATCAAATAGGTCTGAAACCCCCACAAACTTATAAGAAACGGCTAATAAACTCAAAAAACATATGTCATAAAACAGCCAGTCTTGAGACACACGCTTCTTCAACCAGATTCCAATCATATCGTCTTCCTGATTGACCCCGACGTCGTCCACAATTACAATGCCACAACCATTCTCCATTGGTACCAACCAAACTGTCACGTATCCAAAGCTACTGGCGATTTTGTAATACCTACAAAGGATGGTGCCCAATATATTGGCTCACAACCTCTCCAGGGAGAAAACCATCGTTAAATATTCTTGCTTTTCGAACAGCCTCCGAAATATGTCTCCCCGAAATGTTACGAAACTGTATTTCCCGTGTTCGTAGCTGCTAGGTCTGGGTTTGAAATTACATATTTTACGGACATTGTCGGACTCGGAAGCCTTGTTGCGGCAAACTGGCTTTCTCTCGAGAGGCCTGGCGAGGCTAGCACGACCAGAGTCGTTACCACAACAAGCCTTAGTCACGCCCCATGCAAGGCAACACAAGAGGTTATGCACTTGTGACAATGTAAAGATGAATTAAATCTCAATTCCGTATCGAGTGTAGAATAGACTGTTGAATATCATTGTTCCTTGAGCAGACTTGCATTGATTGAGTCACGAGGTTTAGCTAGACGAATAATAACTAGGAGTCGCCAAATCGAGTTTTACCTCCAGCTGGTAGTCACAGCAATAAACGCTACCACTCGGTTGTCCCGGCACATCTAATTCAACCCGGTAACTTATTACTACAAAATCCGGATATACAAACTGCGACATCAACAAATCAATAGATAAATGAAATTATCACTGCCTGTCCAGTCATTGATTCCATTTAAGCTGCAAGAAATCTCTCATATAAGTACATGCATAAGATCTTGCGCTTTCATTTTGCCCACGCAACTTATACCTAAGAAATCCGTCGATCAAATTCCAATTCCCCACCAACATGCCGCAATTAAGAGGCCTTTACCTCAGTGGTGCAGGGACAAATACAAAGGTTGTTCAATACAAAATGCCAGTGAGATCATACTAACAGAGGTTAAGATCCTTCAGTTCCAACTTCGTAATACTTCCCTGCCTTTGAACCATCATATTCTAACAATTCCACTAAGGATCTTTGATTCGTGATCTGGAATCAGATCATACTGCGACTTTCCATTTTACCGAAAGGGTTGTTGACTCTGGCCCTGGGCCTAAAGTTGAGGATTTTTTCAAAGGCCCATACTACTCCTACTATAACTGGCCGCGGCCATCAGAAGACGATGGCATTACTGTAGAAGAAGCATACGATCAACATTTGGATTTGATTGAGACAGAAGGGCCTTTCGATGCAGTGATCGGTTTTTCGCATGGCGGCACCCTCGCATGTGGGTTGCTCGCTCAGTGGTCAACGCGCCACCCATACGAGGCTCCACCATTCAAATGCGCAATAATCTTGAACCGCTTTTCTACGTTCGTGATCAGTAGGAATGGAGACTTCATTTCTGAGAAAAATCTTAAGGGCAGGATAACCGTTCCCACGCTCCATGTAGTCGGGAGGAAAGACTTTATTTACGAGCATTCTCTCAAGCTGCATCAGATCTGCGAGGATAAGAATGCGACCTTGATACAGAATGACAGGGGGCATGAGATACCCAAGGAGCCAAAATTCGTAGCAAAAATTGCGGCTGCGATTAGGAGATTGAGCCGCGAAATCATGTTCCAATAGCATAAACTAGGATAAATTAGTAATTCTAGTTCGGCGTTTCTACAACATCAATGTTACACGAGCTCGGGCCATTTGTGTCATATTCCTATGCCATTCATCATATTCTGATATTCCTCTTGTAATTTGAGGAATTTTTTTTAACGAGATTTCCTTTTCTAGTATTATGATAGCAAATGTAACCTATTTGTCATAATCCTACGTCCAGCCATGTACTCAGACACGAGCAGGTTGCAATATCATTTGTACAGGATCTTCTTATCATCAATTTTGCTTATAACTCGATCCATGTGATTATAGTGAGAAGAGTATCTTGTTTTAACTCCGTTTGCGTGTTACGTACTGCCCTGATAGTAGAAGGGAGAGAAAAATTAAATCAATGCCGGCGGTTTACAATATGCCGGGAATTTATTGCTAAGAACCACCAATTTACCATTTGCTTGATTGCATGAACACAGTTCGACCATGTATGAACACATAAAACATTTCAAGTTAGTGATTATCTATAGAAGCAAAGGTTTAGCTTTGCGCTTTGGTCAAGATCAAGGTATATACCGCGACATCATGCTTAATAGTGAGTCTCAGTGCCTAAGAAGCTTCCAAGTTGAGGAAATTACAAAACAGGAGGGATATTTTAGATGCTAAGCTACTAGCGTGCCAAAATTTCCCAAAATTTTGTACATAATTAATTACCTAGGTAGTAGAGTAATGCCAAGTCTTGTTATTGTCTCCACACATGATTTGAGAGAAGGAGTCCGGTGTCCGGGCTATTCAGCGAACTAAATATCCTTCACATCAATGTGATACATGTTAGCCACAAACATTATCTGCACCAACGATTCATGATTTATACATCAAGCTCACCTTAGCTGTTTAGTTTTTGGTTCGAAAAAAAAAGTTCTTGAATCACTATCTCTGAATCGCCATCTTCAAGATGTCCAACGGCTTCCTTTTAGTGAAAGATTCCCGCACTACTCAAGAATATAGGGCCCCAATACAGCGAATCTCGGTCATTGCAACAGCTTTCAAAGATATCAAAGCTCCCCAATCTAGTGGGAATAGAGCAGATAAAGCAGGCAGTGGGTTGAGAGTGCATGACCCCGGCCTCTTCAATACAACAGTGATGGAAACAGGTGTAAGTTTTGCGTAATAGAAATTCGACACCCCTCTCATCATCCAAGTGCTAAGAGGTTCCAGAGATGGAGAAAGAGATTTATTTCTTTTCAGGGGTTACAGCCTAGAGCAGCTATGGTAGAGGGACTATGAAGATATGTTGCATCTAATGGTGTAGACGAAATACCCAAAACCTGTACAGAAGGAATCTTTACGCAGGGCATTACTAGCGGCTATGCTAGAGGTTCCCAAAACTGTTTTCGAAATAGTGTCGACCTTTCCGTAAACTTTGCGCTCGAAATTAGTGCCAGTTGAGGTCAAGTCATGCGGAGCTGTGGCTACAACATCTGCGTAGGTCCTGCTATGTAGAAGACTTGTAGAAGTCGTATAGAAGATAGTTTGAATCTATAGTATAGAAAAAAGCTATATGTCTTTCATTAAACTTCTTAATCTTTTCAAGGTATCCAGTAATAATTTTTAGCTATAAGAATGCTCTCTTGAATGCTTCTTATTGCAAGCTATTACATTTTCTTACAAACTCGAATCATTTTTAGCTATTAGTAAATCAGAAAATATCACTCTATAAAAAAACACGATTTTCGTCGGTCACTGAAATCCACGATTCCTAAGTCCGCAGTTAGCACCATGAGCCGACAAGTCCAGCATCAGTGTTACCTCCTCGGTTCACTGAGCCGAAATGTGGCACTCTCAGCCGATCTCGCTTCCGACGCTGCACCGTGAACAACAGCCGCATCATGATCTTTTTGCCCGCCAAGCTCGACATCGAGATGCTACTTGAATGCCTAAATGGCGCCGCTCCAGAAGCAAATCGCTGCATCTTGGAGAAGCCATTGCAAGCAAGCTCGATTCTACACGCGTAGCTACTATGACACAACCACCAGACGCAGTGCGACCTCGCAGTCATCTAGTACTGAGAGCAAGCATCGAATCAGCAACCACACACACCAAAACCGAACCTACGCCACCACCAGATCGTGACCTTGAAGACGCACACTCGAACACCGAAAATGGAGGTCAGCAACAAAGAGATCTCGAAGCCAATGCGAACGCCATGTCAAAAGTCGAGACTCGGAGCAAACCATTCTCAATCTTCACCCATCGTCAAAAGCTCGGCATCGTCATGGCCGCAGCCACCGCAGCCTTCTTCTCGCCTTTGACAGCTTCGGTCTATCTACCAGCACTGCCCGCCATCGCCAAAGAGTTCGGTGTCTCATATTCCGCTATTAACCTGACGGTTACAACTTACATGGTCAGTTCACCTATTTTGCTCTAGATACATAGTCCCCTGCTAATTTATAGGCAAAAGATATTTCAGGGCATCACTCCAATGTTCGTTGGCGCCTATGCCGACTCAGCAGGCCGGCGACCAGCCTACATGTTTTGTTTCGTTGTGTACATGGCAGCTAATATCGGGTGCGCCCTCGCACCCAACTACCCGGCATTGCTCGTCCTGCGCATGCTGCAATCTGCAGGCTCCAGTACGACTGTGGCCCTGGCGCAGGGTGTCGTGTCCGACATCATCACGTCCGCCGAACGCGGCAGATACGTGAGCTACATGTCGACGCCTGTGTTGCTGGGGCCCTCGCTGGGCCCTGTTCTGGGCGGCACACTGGCACAGTATCTCGGGTGGCGGTGGATATTCTGGATCCTGACCATCATGTGCGGGACGTTGGCTGTCGTCTTTGTGGTGTGGATGCCCGAGACATGCCGCGGGATCGTGGGTGACGGGTCTGTTCGGCCCAAGCATATCGCCCACAGGCCGCTTTGGTGGGTTGGCAAGGACGTGCTGGCGACCAGATCGAGTCGCAAACAACAGGTGCAAATCAATGGACAGGATGGAGAGCACTCAGTTACCGGGCCATCGCCCTCTGGGCAGCAAGCCGTCACAAAGCACAAGTTCAAGGCCTTACACGCTCTGATGCTGCTCCTACGGCCGAATATGGCCTTCCTGCTGCTCTACAGCAGCCTCATCTTCGCAAACTTTTACTGCATCATGACCTCAATCCCCGCCCAGTTCACCTCGATCTACCACCTGACCGACCTCCAGACAGGGCTCATCTACCTCCCGCTCGGCCTAGGCACGATAGTGGGCTCGCAGGTTGCTGGGCGCAGCCTGGACTGGAATTTCCGGCGACACTGCAACCTGCTCGGCCTCCCTTATGAGCGTAAAAGGCAACAGGACCTCTCTTCGTTTCCGATCGAGCGCGCACGTCTCGAGGTTGGTGTTCCTGCCCTCATTTTGGGTACCTGCGTGGTCCTGGTCTGGGGCTGGGTTCTCCACGCTCGGACGCACCTCGCCGTTCCTTGCGTGATGCTGTTCCTTGCAGGCTTAGGGTTGACTGGGTTCAGCAACGTCGTCAGCACGCTCATAGTGGACATGAACCCCACGGCTGCCAGCGCGGCGACTGCGAGTAATAACTTCACGCGCTGCCTGGTGGGTGCTGGCGCGAGTGCCGCCATTCAGCCCATGATTGACGGAGTGGGCAGTGGATGGGCTTTCACAATTCTCGCGGGGATTAGTATGGTTGCGTCTCCGCTGACTCTTTGGACGTTGTTGAAGAAGAGTATGGGGTGGCGGAAGGGGCGGGAGGAGAAGAGGAAGCAGCGGGCTGAGGCTTTGGAAAAGACCAAAAGGGAGAGGGCTGTCCAGGAAAGTGAAGAAAAAAGTTTCTGAATTGCGATGCACACAGACTGAACCAACATTTGCATTCAATTTTGGACATAAGTCATTGGCTATAGCGCTGGTAGACCGAAGAAATAGTCAGATTCACATCCAGGCTTATCCTGTCTGCCACCTGCTTGACCTATATCAAGTTTTGTGCTGTCGTGACTCTGCTCATTGTTCTCGTCGTTTTGCCCAACCACTCATACAAACTGCATGATTTCCCGCAACACGCTCCTTCGGTCTCGGTGAGATATATCGCAATCTCCCACAGTAGGCCAGTGCATGGCCAAGGCGCGGATGAACTTCCCCCCTCCCTGATTGGCATGCAGCATCCCGGCTCCCAAATCCAACAAACTTTATTGCGGGCCGACCCGTCTTACAATACCGAGGCTGCTGACTGGAGGTCTAGCTTAGAATATAATTCCCCGCCCCACATGTCTGCCAGTCAGATGCACAAAGGTGAGCGTCGCTACATAAAGGATCCGGCAATCTCAAAGGAATGCTGGGATCCGATAGACAATTTGACGCCACTTCTGTAATAAGAACTCACCCGTGATAAGTATTCTAATGTCACAAAGTCTGTGTCGGAAGCCACACTGATTAATGACATGGCTGTGTGCATCTCTGATGGTGAGCCCTTCGGTGGCGCTGTACTGTTAGACTTTGGCGAATGGTTGGATTCACCGCTTTTGAAGAAGTCGGATTACAAATCCTGACTATCGAACCCGCAAATGAAGTCGTCAAGAAATCCCCAGTCAGTTCCAAGCAGAGAGTCCATACCCATGGTTCCGGTAGAAGGGAGAGAGGGCTCCGTCTCGCCTGGCGGCACCGTTGCGCCACTGACATTCGCTGGCACGCCGGTCTGGTGCTGTTGCTGTTGCTGTGACTGAAAACGCTGCTGGTCCTGCTGGACTGCTTGGAACCTAGTAGGACCACCGTCAGGACCGCTAGACGTACCCTGGCACCTGTTGTTGACAGGACCACTAGTTCCGGTAGAGCTTGCCGATGGCGCCTGCTGGTTGTGACTACCAGCCTCGCCCGCACCGACCTGTATTCCCAGATTTTGCGTCTGAGGCTGTGGCTTATACGGTCCCATATACACGGGGCCGTGCTTGCTTTTCCAGCGGATCATAAAATCCCACCCTAAGGCTGCTATCATGCGCTGGCGGAACATCTCGACGAGAACAGGTTCATAGTCTAGACCAGCTCCAGCTGAGGCAGCTGGGTCGCTATTGTTGTTGTTCTCGTTGTCGTTGCCCGTTGCTGCATTGGAAGGATTGGCAGCAGCGGCGGCGGCGGCGAAGTACGGTGCGCTTGTCACGTCCCACAACTCGACGCACCGCGCGAGCCGCCAAGCCAGATCCCCTTCGACGGCTGAGACGCGGCGCAAGACTGTGATTGAATGAGCGGATAACTTGGCGGCTTCCTCGGGGACGACGATCTGCAAGTGTCTGAGAGGCAGGTCGGAGCGGATGACGCGGAAGATGACGGTGATGGCATGTGCAATGGGGCGGACGGTGTAGTGCGGAAGGTAGTGCAGGAAATTTGTCGTCTCGTCGAGGTCTATTGCTCTAGTAATAACGGCTGACGCCGTAGTGTAGCATCGCAGGATGTCAGCTTCGGTGGAGGGAGGTAGATTATCTCGACCGCTGAGTGAGCCAACGACGGTGGATGATTGACTGTTTTGGGTTGGCATCAGGAGGAAATAGTACATCTGGACCTCGAGAAGAACAAATAGAGTGTGGAGGGATAATACTGGATCTGCATGCCGTAGGTAGTCAGCTACATGACACTGTAAAAGGACAAAAAGGGAATGAGCACCAAGGAACAGAATTGCTTACCCGTGTGTTTGGCGATGATTCGTGCTCGAGCTACGGCCCATTCATCTTCGAAAATGCGGACTAACTCACGTGGCACTCCGTTGGACTCTTCAAGAGAAGAGCCTAGCGTCTTATTAATTCTGTCCATGAAGACCTGGCATTCGAGCTGTACGAGAAAGTTGACGGGCAGAATGCTAGCCTCTTCATGGATCATGTTCATCGTGGCCTTGTTCGTTGGAGCCGTGCATGGGAGGCCAAGGTTGGTTGACAATCTGCCAAGGTTAGTCGGCTAAAAAGAGTCTTATTGGTAACGCAGACTTGGCATATACCTTCGATTCAAGATACTAGACGCTGCCCATGTGACAGCAGCTTCGATACTGGATGAAGTGGTGGCAAGAGTAACATGACTATACTCCGGGTGCCTGCCGGAAGCCGTGTTGAAGCCAAGCAGCAGGCACGAGTTGATAGCAATGCCACTCAGCCAGTAGGCTGGATCATTGATGAAACGAACACCCGGATACAACCCCCAGGCGGCAACAAGGAGTATGGCGTGCAATTGGGCGAGAGGCTGAGGCACCTTGGGGACAGCGGCATCAGTCTCGTGCTTCACGTGCTCTGTGAGAAGGCGGGTCGTAGCAGAGTTGGTGTGTGTGGGCTGACGGCGGCAAGAGATGAGAACGATGACCCAGAATAGAAAGGGGCTCGTGTCATAGCACTTGTTTGGGTCGCGTTGGCTGAGGATGGGGAAGTGGGGATGGAAATAGCGAAAGTAGCTGCATGCCATGATTAGTCCTGTTCACAGCAACGTAACATGACGAGACATGCGTACACATTGAAATGCTCATCAATCTCTGGCCCGGTAAAGGGCTGTGAGTCGAGCGCTCTGTGTAGACTGGGCACTGCTGTCGAGATGACTCGTACATCGTCGTCGAGGACGTCGACAGCGTTGTCATCGCGACGACTATTGTGCTCTGATGCAGTGGCAGAGAAAGCTGGTGTAACACTGGACAACGAAGCCTCATTGGTATCCTGTACTCTCGGTGACCAGGTGCCCGGGCTTGATGGTGTCTGAAGTGCTGGCTGTCTATGGTTGCTGTCTGTTACCACCACGGTCTCCCTGATGGCTTGCACCTCGCGGGCAAGCTGATCAAGTTGGCTGTCAAGGTGCCATGTCAGTTGATTAGACCACATCTAACATGGACAAAGTATCCTTTAGACAAGAAAAGAACTAACCTCTTGCGTGTGATGCGGCGGCATGTGGGATTGACGACACATGAGAGGTTGAGCTTCGTGCAGCGCTGACATGGCCGGCCGGCGATGGAGCTGGGGTTGCAGCGCACCTTGGAGGTACGGCAGTGGGTGCAAGCCGCATTGCGCGACATGCGCGTACTCCGGCCGGGCGAACTACTTGCGCCCTCTGCCATGGCCGCCGCTATCATTCACTGAGTCGGGGCTAGAAATCAGTATGCGCGCGCATATGGGTGTGTTTACAAGAGGTGTCGTCGGCTGAGAGCTTCTCGGCTCGGCTGACGGCTGAGTTAATGTGGGTCCTCATAACTCCGCACTGAATGCCGGCATCCAACAGTAAAGCCTCTGGCAACATACGTACAATGATGCAAAGTATGCATAGTGCTCCATGTTTCTATGTTCTTGATGATGATCTCATGTTTAGATACATGCATCATCTATATCTGCCCTCTTCTAACGCCTACTTGCTCTCCTATATATGTATAGTTGACGACATTCATCATTCCCAGATATATAACCACCAGTGTCGTTATATATGGTTCCGCTGCACACGCCAGATGGTCTTGTTTTCCGTTGAGTATTCTTCATGGCCCTAATCCCGGGGGATAAGTATTACTTAGGCGCACCATGATCGTCAACTACCCGTCAGCCGAGTCGGCTCCGAACACTGTGCCCCAGACTCCGCCCTTAACCCCATCATGTCGTGCCTCACCAGAGGACACTGCGCAAGTAAAACGCAAGACTACACCCCGTAAATTATATTCCATTGACTTTTCACATCCTCCTGGTTCCACACGCACCCACAACACCATCAGTCTGCAGTTTTGGTGCCACATCATTTTCCACTAAGCACTTCCCATCATGGCTTCCTTTTCAACCACCAACACCGCCCTCATCCTGCTCGACATACAAAAGGGCATCATGATGGACAATTTCCCAGACAAGACACCAGCATACATTAGCCAAGCATCCAAGCTGCTCGAAGCCGTGCGCTCCGCCAATAAGTCCTGCAACAAGCCACCCATCGCTATTGTACATGTGAACGTTGCTTTCCGGCCCGGCCGACCAGAGCTCAACCCAACGAGCAGCATGGGTGAACGGCTCAGAAACGTGCCTGCCAACGTCTTTGTCGAGGGTGACCAGTCCGTCGCCCTCTTTAACGAGCTTACACTTCCGTCCAAGCCAGAGGGAGCTGGGGCTTCTGGCCATGCAAGCCAAGACGATGTCTTCGTTACCAAGCGTCGCGTCTCCGCCTTGTCTGGAACGGACCTAGCCACTGTCCTGCGCGGGCGCGGAGTGAGCCATCTTGTGATGTGCGGTGTCGCTACTGCGGGCGCTGTGTTGTCAACTGTCCGCGAGGCTGCCGATCTGGACTACAAGCTTACTGTGATCAAGGACTTGTGTTTGGACAAGGACGAAGATGTACACAAGCTGCTGATGGAGAAAGTGTTTCCCATGCAAGCCGAGGTATTGGAAGCCGACGAGTGGGTTGCCCGAGGCTTTGCCTGAAGGTGTGAGGGCGCAATTGTAGGGCAGTCAGGATCCAAGGATCATTGCAGTCATGAACATTCATCATGTGCTTGATATCCAGCAGGCCACGCATGTATCTTGTTGCATATCTTTTTGGGTACTTTAGCGCAGCAGTCAAAGATTTTGAACTAATATCTACACGCTACTATAGCTTACTCAAAACGCAACATATAGAGATAATTATTTTACTACGTTCTTCCTAAAGCCCATACTTTTAGGAAGAGAAAGTAACATAGTAAAAGTAAATTGGGAAAAAAAAGAGTATTTGTATCAGCGAGTCGACATATAAAATGAACTGTTGGTAAGAAAAACTGTAAATAAGAACCGGTAGTGATAAGCATGAACTATTAAAGTCTTATTTTTTGCGTAGACGTTCCAGTGAGGGAAATATTAGTTCTTCTGAAAGTGTAGTGATGGTAATTTAGTTATAAGGATAAATGGCTAAGAAGTTCTAAATGGCAATTTTTTCGGCCGTAAAGCATTTGGCTCTCCACTTGCAGTTTGAAATAGGTCCGTATGGACAAAATTCTAGAAAATTGTTAGTGGAGAGGCTGACGATAAGGGGCGTGCACTACATGACTCTGCGATACGGTAGTGTTCGCCCTACCTTGATCTCAAAACAACAGCTTGAGAAGAAACAGCAATCAATTGTGCAACAGTGTGCGCTATTATCGGTGCATCATAAGGCTAGACCTTATGTTTTGCTTGTCATTCGTGCTCATCCCTCCCTAAGCAAGTACAATTGTGACAGCAGCATTTGCAGCTAACCTATTGCGACATCAAGAGCCACCACAACAATGACATGTAAAGTAAGCTCAGAAGTGCTTCAAAAGCAAATACATAATAGTTCTTGCTACACCACGCAGTAAATATGCATGTGACACAATACTACAGCGAAACACAAGCCCATGCAACAGTCGTTAATGTCAGCTATCAAATGACGCTATTTCACCGAGCAGAGAAGGTTTACCCTAGGATCATCAAAATCGACATCTAGACATTCCGTCGCAGACCCTGATGCAATTGATTAGGAAAATTCTAGCTGAGCAACTAAGGGAGACGGCAAAGCCCATGGGTTGAGTTCTAGTTAGTAGAAACAGCACGTGCCGAGTCTCGGGTTTTTGCACCCATCAAATGAGTAGTAATAGCCCGAATAACACCGTGGCCTAATCTGTATCCTCACCTCAGAAGAAAATTTTGAATGAACGAGAATACGAGTAAAACAAAGAAACTTAATGAGCTGTAACGTCTGTCTTAGCCATAGCTGCCACATAATCCGGGCGTGACGAACGCGGAAGGGCGCTAAGCAATCTCAATAATATAGAATCCAGTTCAGAACGTTTATATCACGATAGAACTGGGATACAATCAATTTTACAAAATGCAGTAATAGCTTCACAATAGCTACAACCAAAGCACAGGCTTGCAACAGCGCGAACCATGCCAACAACCATGACTAGCCTCAACCACGGAGAGAATGCGGGATTTCTCACAGAAACATCTATCATTGCTTTCTACATACCTCCTAAAAGGCTATATCCTCAAATATAAAAGCAAAGACATTGTCCACTCTTTCCCGTCCCGCCTCCAGAATCATAACTTGAACAAGCACACTGAGCTCTTTTCTACAGATTTCATACCATTAATACTTCGCACAAAAGTTCAAAATGGTCCGCATTATCTCTCTCTCCGCTAGTTTCCTTGCTCTCCTCGCCTCGGCAGAGGCCTGCAATGGCTACTTCCACTGCAAGTACACCGATGGATCCCACTGCTGTGTACGTTTGTAACTTTCCTTGGAAAAAAGGTTCCACCAAAGCGCTCTTACTCCTTTCATTTCATGAGAGCTACTACTAATGATAATTCCTAAATGGGCCATCTACAGTAGTAAGGAACGAGATGCTTGCCCCTCGTACTGCGATGGAGCTACTGCTGGTTGGGAGCCGGAGTGCCTTAGCACGCTTGTTGGTAACAAGCGACACTTGTATGTTATATTATCCTCTTTTTTTCTGATTTTTGTGAAACGGCGGGCTAATATGTGGTTCTTAGGTGCAACAATTAGATCTTTTTTGGGACGAACGTTAAATGAGTAACCGGGTGAAATAGACGTCGGTGGATTGAATTTGAAAACTGAATGGTGTATCGATGAATCAAGAATAACAATAAAAAGCACAATTTTGAGCAAGCTCCATCGTGATCATACCCGCATACGGGTACAATGCATTAGAAATCGTAGTCGTGGAACATATATACTGATGAAAATAGAGATTCTAGAGTGTCATACATTCCCATGCTCTACCTACAGCTCTGGCCTCCGCTAACCGAAACCCCCAAAGAAGCATTCCCTACTACCCTCTGAGGGTAAGGACACAGCAGGTTCGTCTTGTTGACCGTATTAACAGCATCCAAAGAATCAGGAGCGACACCTTGCTCAACCCATTCTACAAGCGCGTCCAGAACTTTCAAAGGCTGTCCACCAGCTCCTCCTGTGCAATGGCTTAGCCCCGGAGCCTCGAATAGTCGGAAGAAATCGTGTACGTCGGGTGAGACTTCTTTCACGGCGTCATAGTAATGTCTTGTGTTGCGGAATGGGATACCGTTATCAGCCTGTTTCTCCACGTTAGTACTAGGGCATTCAAGATACCTTGCTTCAAAACATCGACGAACTCACCATTCCGTGATACGTAATCATTTTCCCGCCAGCGCGGTGGAAATCCCGCAGGTCCGGGTCGCCAGTTCCAATTATGGAGTCGAACTCTCGAATCCCCTGGATAAAGACTTGTTCATAGTCTTTTCTCGACATGGTACCCGCATTGAACTTGGCGTCCTTTTTTACAAACAGCCTGATCCAGTCGGTCCACGTCGTCCTTGGTACAGCGGTGCAGGTTCCATTTGCCGAACAGGTTGTTTGCGCAGGACATTCCTCGGCGGTGAGATTGGTCTCGAAGCCGTGCGAATACCAGAGTTGCGAGCCGTCGCTTGCGCGAGCGCCGCTCCACGCTGCTTCGGCGACTTTGGCTGCGGTTTCTGAAACGCTTACTGTGGACCCGGTAGCACCCGGACAGTCAATCGTCTTTCCGACCATGGAGTAAGGGTTGAACTGGCAAGCATCCGGGTTGGAGATGAGTCCATCCAGGATGCCATCTTGGCCATCGCAGGCTTTGATAGCAGCTGTAGTGAGTGCATCGAGCTCACATGGACGAGGATATTTGCCCATCTCGCTCATGACCTGTTGTGGATAGTATGCTGAGATGAAGAGCTGCGAGTAGTATATCGCAGGTGCAGCAGCCGCAATGCCATCATACAAGTCGGGGTATCGTTGTGCAGCCATGATACCTTGCCGCCCTCCTTGCGAACACCCGCTAAAGTATGAGTACTTTGGAGCTGTGCCATAGAAATCCTTGATGATACTTTTCGCGGCCAGCGTGGCATCGCTGATGGAAACGGATGCAAAGTTTTGGAGCGCATAGAGATTGACGTTACCAGGACTCAATAATGCCCAGTCATCAGCGATGTTTGATATTGGAACCCCGGCATCCGTAGACACTGTTGCGTACCCTCCCGCTAGGCCTGCATACATGCGCTCATCAATGACTGGGTGGAGACCCGCTACCCAGCCTCCGCCACCGATACCTTGAAGGCGGTGGTTCCAGGTCGGTTTTATAGGTAGGAAGATCCTGGTCGTAACCTTGTCGTTAGTACCTGGGTGCGTATGGGTGATGGTGACGTTGCAGAACTGCAAGTTTTGCGCATCGACATCGCCAGAGTTCGGATTGTTGGAGTACGGCACAAAGGTAGAGTGATTCTCAACTAGGGAAGCTGTGATGCTCTGGAACTCGGCACCATAGATGATGGGCAATGTGAAGGCGCTTGGCTCGCAGTTACTTGCGATGGAGTCCATGGCGTGGAAACTGATTTGTTGTGCGTATTGGTATACAAGCGGAGGATGTGCTGCCATGGCTTTTATGTGGAAAATGTGTTCTTTGTTCCTGTGGGGATCTCATCTTCACAGTCCTCTGTCACACCAAGTACGTGCGTTCACCGTTTCAGTGAATGGTGAATATGATTTTTTACAATCAAAAGTAGATGAGTTGACATATACCTTTCATCTACTGTCTAGGTCAGATTGGCCAAAAGGACATATCGTGGTGATAAGGAGGTGCAGCATGCCGTATGTGAATCAAGTGCTTACAAAACTGGAGCGCTCTTCTTGAACGTGATTCTGATGCGGTAGTGACCCAGGATGTTTCATTTGTTCTTTGTACATAAGACACTATATTTTAATGAAGTGGCGCATACTCCAAGCATGTCGCTTGCACGCCTTACCATCGTTCAACCCTGACTGCCGGGTGGTTGTACGGTTTTTCCATGGGCTTTCGTAGTGGAAGAGGTAGTTCTTAGGGTTATCGTGAGATGACAGAGATTCAGGTTTAGTTTAAGATGTCTGGTGAGGTTGCGTAGCCGATGTCTAATGGGGGACCGTTGCGCGGGCCCGCTGTATAGTAATAGTAAGCAGGGACTTCAGGTAGTAATACTAGTAGTACTACATATATAGACTAGTCTACTCCTACGTGCTGGGGGCATCTATGCGAAAGCCGGCAATGGTAAGGATATGTACAAAAGTGCACAACATCGATGCCAGATACGGTTATTTTATGAACCAGGAATGTCCCTGCGCAAATGGTTGGACCGCTTCGGCTGTAGGATCTTTGTAGGAGGCAAGACTGCAGGGGGCCAAGACAAAGCCGTGACATGTACTAGCCTGTGGTAGGCAACTTGCTCAAACTGCCTCACAAATGCATGCACCTGGTTTCGCCCAGGAATACGCCTTTTCCAACGGCTCGCTTTTGATGGGTAATTCCACATGTACAACACCGCGTAGCATTAGCCCGTTACTAACGTGCATTAGATTGCCCATGGTCGCCAGCGCCACATCTCGCTGCCTGGTCAACGGGATTGCCTCTGCATCCTTCGGTCTCTGCAGCTAGGCTGAGGTTGGCGACAGGATGAGATGAGGGCGACTGATACTGAACACAAATTTCACTGCAATCAACGCGTCCTCAGAGTCTTCCACCACCCCACTCCGTACACACACACACACACACACACACACATGAGCCTCAGTAACATTGCTCGGTCATGATATTCACACAGCTCGTCAAGGCTCTTTGCCTCTGCTCTCTCCTTCTAGTACCTTTTACCGTCGGCCAGAACACCTCAGAGCATGAATTCAACAAGAGAAGAACCTTGAGTATCGGCATTGTACGTCGCGCGCCGCCTGTCCCTCCTCTTCAATACTCAAGATCACTGTGACTAACTTTTTCCCGAGATCATCTTTGATGGCTTTGAGCCCATTGAGGTCTGGGGACCGCTTGAATACCTAACATCTGTGAGTTGTCCGCCCGTATGTAGGCTGCATGATCACTGACAGCCCACAAAGCTGTCGGCCTTTTACAAGATGACCCTTTCCATCATTTCATACCAAAAGGGTCCCGTCAAAGGTACCGTCAGTGCCCGACTCCAGCCACATCTTGGGGGTGATTTCGGCAGCACGCTAGGCGCAGAAACAGCAGTCACCCATACGTTTGCCGATGCACCAGCTCTCGATGTCATCCTGATTCCCGGTGGTACGGGCGTCATCAACGCTACCTTGAGCAATAGGACTGAGATCGAGGAGTTCCTTATTCGTCGTGCCGACCAGGCCGAATATATTCTCGGGCTCTCATTTGGAGTAACGCACCTGGCTCGATCGGGCCTCCTCAACAGCAAACGCGCCACGACCAATAAGAGCGGCTACCAATGGATCGTAAACTATGGTCCAGAGGTCAACTGGGTTCCACAGGCTCGGTGGGTTGTTGATGGCAAGTTCTGGACCGCTTCAGGCATGATGGCCAGCTTGGACATGACCTATGCCTGGTTGTCCCATGTTTATGGAGCCGAAGGGCCTGTCAATCAGCAAACGAATAGTATCGAGTATGCTCCACATCTTGATTCTTCGTGGGATCCTTACGCTGTCGTTTTCAATGTCAGTCTAGACCATATTCTTGCCTGAAAAAGTTATTGTCTTATGCTGATTGTTGATATCCCACAGGTTCCTGGTGCGAATGCGAGCAGACCCTCTCAAGATTGTGTTGGGCCCATTGGGAGATGAGTGAATAGAATGATTCAAGTCACGCTCAAGTTGGTCCTTGGGGCCCTGAGGTCGTTTGGAACAACGTCAGTTTGCTGAGGTCATGTAGACACTCTTGCTCAGAAGAGCTGACGGCGATTCTTTCATCTTCCGCGTCTCAGTTCTATTTCCTTCTAATCACAATTCGATGAGAAGATTACATTGGTACAGCTTTCAAATCCCGCAGATTCGATCGCCACTACTATGGTACTTTCCCTGACAATCTTCCTCAAAAAAATTCATGATACAACTTCCCCCTTATCCAACTACTCATCACACCTAACACCCCTAATCCTCAAGTTCCCCGGCAACGCAAGACACTTATCCTGGCTCTTAGACCCCAATCCCACACCAGTATAATCCTCCCTTTCGTAAAACGTAATCTGGCATCCATTGTTGCTCTGGTACATGAGGCTCGTTCCGACATCGTAGTTATAGCAGTGCCCGGCTGACCAGTTGTGCTGGAGGTTACTTCGGCAGTTTTTGACGATCCAGGCAGAAGATGTGCCGGCTAGCAGGAAAAGGAGGGCGGAGAGCTTCATGGTGGTAAGGATAGTTGAGCGGGTCGATGGTGAAGATGTTTTTTTGGAGAGATACAAGTAAGTACGGGGGTTTTTGAGCTTGATGGGTCTGGTTTCTAGTTCTTCGACGCTGCGTATACCCCTTCTTATAGAGTATCGTTTTTTCCCGCCAAGTATGGTAGTAACTGGCATTTTGGCCCCGATATTGAGTGGATTCAATTTGGACGAAAGAGGGTACAAAAAGTCACATTGCCCGTCTGCCTTTTGAGTTATTGCTTATGATCCGGTCAACCTGTAGATAGGAACAAGTGGATTGATGCCCTTGGCAAACGAGTCTGCAGACGATAGGAAGTATGCTTTCGAGTTTGAATATTTAGCTTGAATTCTAGAACTTAAACGTGAGTTCATTGGAATCGATCGAGTGAGCATTTATATGCTGTTAACCATCCAGAAGAGACTGAGCGTTGTATCCCAATCATCCACACCGTCTCATAAAAGCCCGGAGTCTCTAAACTTGGTGGAGTGTTATTTTGTAAGTCAAGGAGTCAGGGTGTTTCGCCTTGGCTTAGAAGAGAAAGTTGTCGTGCCAGTGTTCTGTCTTAACCCGGAACAGCGAGTGCTTAGCCTCATTCATCATCGATATATTCAGGTCGGCTCCACTAAGCCTCGTCTCTCTTAACCGCATGTAGTGTACAATCTAACAGAAATCGGGTAATAGTCGTCGGGTAAGGCCCCTACTCAGAGCTTTTCTGGCTGTCTTTGAGGTTCGGGGATCAATACTCATAGCCCAAATACATACTATATCAAACGATCCTTATTCCTTCATAACTCCAAAGACATCCTCCACAAAATAAAGGCAGGCATATATCCTGACCAGCACTAGCAAGACAGTGGTATGATGTCCCGTCAATATCGATAGCTGCACACCCGCAGTCGGAAGTTTTTAGAAAAAGCCTTACGCAAGAAGGTAAGTTCGAAATCGAGTTTTGCGAAGCAGCAGTAGTACCAATTCCATCTTTTCTTTTGCATACTTCGGAACATATGCTATGCAGCAGCTTTACTCCTCACCTCCAACTTCCTCGGTTTCTTCTTCTCCTTCACCCCACCATCTCCTCCTTCCCCTCCCTCCTTCTCCTTCCTTTGCCTCGAAATCTCCTCCGCAGCCCGTCTCAGCGCCTCAGGGTCCGGTATGCCATCTTCTTCACCCGCCATCTGCTCTTCCATCTCTTCATCCACCTTCTTCTCCTTCGTATCATCCTCCCCATCCTCCCCTTCCGCCTTCTTGACATCATTACCATCACTATCTTTCTCCCCCTTTTTACCCCCAAGTTTTATCCACGGCCCATGTACACCGCCAACACCTGCCCCAACAAGCGTGCCCACCGCCGTCGTAGGTATCGTCGCGACAGTACCCACAAGCGTTCCTACAACCGTACCCAGTCCAGCTCCAACAGCCATGCCGATACCGCCACCACCCACACTTCCTTGGAAAGCACCCGAGCTCAGCATCCGTGCCTTTTTGCTGTTGCCATGGGCCTCAATTTCCTTCTCGTACGCATCTCGCAGGTACTTTTCGCGCTTGGTGGGATCTTTGATGGTTTCGGCGGCAGCGCGGAGAGAAGATGCGGTTTTGGCGGATGCAAGGGCAGATTCGGCGCTGGCGGCTGCTTGTTTTAATTTGTCTTCGGGACTGTCTGATTTGGCGGCAATGTTCTTAAGCTCATCTTCGGGGACAGAGGGAGTCTGCTGGTTCAGCTTCTTGGGTGGCATCGTCAGGTGCACGCTGTTCGAGAAAGATCCAGTCTCTTATAATGCGTGAGATTTTTTATAGATATTACTGAAATACCATGGTAGGAATCGCATGCAAACTGGAAAGAGGTGCCATCATCTAAACTGCGATGTCTGCTCTGACGTCATTCGTCACGTCTCCGCGGTTCAAAACTTGGAATACGCGTACTACTACGACAGCAAAACAAATAAAATATTGTCACATGAACCTAATCAGGATTCGATTTGGAGGATGCTTTGATACAGTTGTATTAAATTTGCGGACCAAGCATCAACTATGAATATGCTATGGTCGCATGAACATATGCGCTAACTGCTCAGTTATTACTTATTCCCAAGTCAGCGTCCAGCTACCCTGCCAAGCTCCGGAACTTGTCAATTCAGTAAGTCCCGTCAGCTTCAAAACGCCACTGGTCTTGTTGTAATCGACATGGCTGGCGTCTATGGCCTCACCATTCAGCTTGACGTGTTGGACCTCCGGAGCTCCCAACACTGTCACGTTGGCGAGTGCGTTGGTGTCCTTGAACTCGCCTTGAACATCAACCTCCAACTTTCCGCTTATAGCAGCAAACGTAACATCCAGGCACGACTCTGGCTCGATGGATTCGCCATCGTCAATGTATAGGTGGCCAGATGCGCCGCCTTCGCTGGAGAGTGCGACAATGAGACCCCAGGGGTTCTGACGGGACTCGGTAGTCGTGTATCCAGGCTCCTGGATAGGTAGGACTGAACCTCCGCGAATGTATACAGGGATGTGACCCAAAGGTGCTGAGATAGTCGTGTTTACACCAGCCTCAGCCTGAACACGCTCGCCAGAATACCAGTCAAACCACGTCTCGCCGTCAACAATACCAGGAAACACTCCCTTGACAGTATCGACTTGAGGCTCAAGGACAGGTGTGACTAGGATGTTTGGCCCAAGCAAGAACTGTGTATCCACACCAGCGAGTTGGGGTTCGTTGGGGAACTCCCATGCTAGCGCGCGCATCACAGTTGATCCAGTCTTGTGAGCGTCATTGAATAGCGTGTACATGTACGGCAACAGAGAGTAGCGAATGTGCATTGCAGTCCTTGAAGCAGAAGCCACAGCCTCCCATCGGTAGGGCTCTTGAGGAATGGCGGAGAGTACGTTGTGGTTGCGGTAAAAGGGAAAAAAGGCCGAAAGCTGCATCCATCGAGAGCAAAGCTCCATGTCAGTGTTTCCGTTGAATCCGCAGGTATCGACACCAAACATCGGAATACCGAATAATGAAAAGGAAAGTGCTTGTGGAATCGAGAAGAACATGTAGGCCCATCTAGAAGCATTGTCACCACCCCAATGACCAGCCCACTTGCCGCTGCCAGCAAATGTGGAACGTCCAATGATAAAGGGTCGCTTCCCAGGAAACACCGAAATGAGACCTTGATAAGTAGCATTGATGATCTGGTGACCGAAGAGGTTGTGGACATCGTATTCCTCCACACCATTCGTATGGGTTGCATTGGGGCTGACAGCATGAACAGCAAGATCAGCGCCATCTTGTACGTGATTGATGACATAAGGAGGATAGTTGATGTTTCGCTCCCCAGCGGTAGGGGTCGAGCGGAAGTAGCTTGTCGAAGTAGAAGTCACTTCGTCGGTCACCGTCGCCGTCGCAGTTGCCTTCCTAGAAGCTTGAGCAGAAGCTGCTGCAGAAGCGGACGCCGCCTCGGTACCATTTGTGATGTTGAAGCTCTCCGGGTAATCATAGATAACATTATTCACCTCACCAGGAAGCGAGAAGGGCGGATGAGCCGGGTTCAGGGTGACGTTGCCGGTACCGCAGGATCCGACGCAGAAAGAAGAGACTTCAGTCATGTCAACCCAGAAACCACTATATGGTACCTCTTTGTACCACTCGACCATCTCCTTCACCCACCAAGATACGCCATTGGGCGACAACCAATCAGGGAAAACGGTATACCCAGGCCAGACAGCACCGATATATTGGCTGCCGTCTGGGTTGGACAAGAACACACCAGATTCATTGCCGCGCGTATATGTGTCATATGCATCGCTTGCATTCTGCGGGTTTGGAATGTAAATAGCTGCATCAACAATTGGTACGAAATGCTGATTGTTTCTATGCAGCCATCCAAAGAAGTCGGCCACTTCAGATGGAGGGAAAGTGACGGGATCCAGCGTAAAGTCACGGTACTGATCCATGTAGTCAATGTCGAGCCATATGGTTTCTGCATAACGATTAGCAAGTTTGCAACAACACTAATCAAAAATACGTTAGGGGTGGACTTGCCCATTGGGATGTTGAAAGCTCTCATGGTCTCAACGATTTCTCTAGTCTCGGTCCAGTTGCGGTAACCCCAACGGCATTGATGAAAGCCAAAAGTCCAGTATTGCTGCATTGCTGGTAGACCAATAGCCGACTTTTGATACGCTTTAGTGACGTCCGTCGAAGAAGGTCCGTCGAAGAAGTACAAATCAATAGCACCTCCCAAAGTCCTCCAAGTTAGGTGATCAGGTTTCAGCACTACGTCCATACCATGGGTGTTGCGGTAATAAACGCCGTGAGAACGCGACTCGTAAGGCGAACCATTTGTTTTGGCATCTTTCTTCTGGCCGATCTCGGACTGCGTCAAGGGCTTGGTGCTACAGTTTTCGCCCTTCTCAAAGTACCGTGTCTCTAGGTAAAAAGGATGACTACCGTACAGGTTGCGGTCGATAGGATCACCTACGTCAGCAGCATAGATGGTCGCAGTGAAGTTGTTGTTGAGACGAAGACCGTGAATTCGTTCACCCAGACCGTAGAGATTATAGTCCTCTGGCAGGCTGTTTACAAACTCAACAAATTGATTTTCATAAATGAGATGGGTGCCTTGAGTTGTGAAGATGACGTCTCCGGTCGAGGAGCGCTCGACATTGAACCAAAAAGATGGCTCGTTGCCCCCTGCATGCTTGTCAGCTCGTTTTCTTGGGCATCACAAATACAGTATCAATCAAATAAACATTGGCAAAATGATGAAATGAATTCCAAGTAACTCACAGTTGAACTTGAGGTCGGTCTGTTCGGATGATTCTTCGACCTGAGGACGCGGAATGAGATCTTCGGGGACGATCCAGTGCGATTGGTTGCTTGCACCAATGTATTTTGGTACGATGTTGACTGACAGCCTTCCCTGGGCCTGGTACTCGACTTTCAACTCTAGCTCCTGGATATCGGTGCCGTAAACATTGCATGGCTTTCCGGCCAAGGTCAATGTGGCGGTCAGGCCGCGAGGACTCTGTTGAAGGTTTGATGCCGTGTAACCAGGGCAAACATCTTGCGCATCCACGGCTTGTGAATCATAGATGTTGGGAATCTGCTGAACGCCCTTGTCCGCAGATGGAGGAATGGTAAAGACCGGGTTGAAGTAGGTGGGCGTGCCAGCGAGCGTAGTGCTCCACCCGCCATTAGAAGAAGTGGTGGACGTTTGACCAGCTGTGAGTGCGAGAAGAGAGGATAGCACGGTGGAAGCTTGAACGAAACTCGTGTGCGTCATGATGGCGGTGCTGAACCGGTCAAGAGCTGCCTGAAGATTCACAGTGCCCCATGGCGGCCATGTCGTTCCTTTATAGTCATCGCTGTTTGGTTGGTGAAGGATTTGCTGAGCCATACGAGCTACTATGTATCAATTGAGCATAGGGCAATTCTCTACAATGAGGCAGTCTTGAGTGACGATGGGCAACATGGGAATGCAAGCCGGATGCAAGCGCATGAGGCTTGCATAAGCGAGGCGCGTGCGGGGAAAAACATGGAGTGCCGCCCCGACATTGAACGAATAGAATTCCGCCGGGGCGTGGCTTGTTCGCGAAGACAGCACAAGTGTGGAGATGGCGAAATATCTTTGTGAGTGTAACATGACGCAACACTACGATTTTGAGAAGCTTCCGGGTAAGAGGCTTGTAGCGAGTGGCTGGGTGCGAAAAAGCGACCTCGCAGGCTCATTGGTGAACATATGCAGCACCTGTTCGATGTGACATACATAGTAGAAAACCCAGGACGCCACTCAAATACGTACATACATAATGTATATGTTGAGATACAAGGACATGGATGATAGAGTGCTATGCATTGGTGTTCCTTCGAAAAGGTCTCTCAAGATCTAGAATACTTGCCGATAGGTTGCAAGTAAATCTTGTCCCGATGCCGAGGACTCACGTGATGTGCTCAAAGTAGGATTCCACTATTACTCTACAAATGACATTTTGCAATCCGCGCAGCATCGCATCTTCTGGAATACAAATGGGTGGAGCTCTCGGAAGAATTATCGGTTCAGCCATCGTTCCCGTTGCATCGCACCATTATGGCAGCCGACCATTCTGTAGTCGGGCTCCCCAGTACTGTGGGGTATCGTATCGCTTCCCCACATCGGGGCCTCCTAGTGTCCCGAGTGCAAAGCTTAGAGAGCTTGTCACACAGCACGTCGTCGAGGTAGTCTTTCACCAAGCAGAGCGTATGTATTGCACTGAAAAATGATTTCTTTATTCGTTTTGGGTATTATTATGACTACATAAGTGTGCGTGGGCACAGATTATTGAATGCTCTACAACAGGGTGTGCTTTGCGTATGTATGATCCCTGGTCTGAACGCGCCTGGGGCACAAGGTATGCTTTTCAGCGTACTTGCGACCCGCTTCCTTCCCGCGCCGCGACACTCTCCCGTGCCCTCGTTGGTCCAAAGTCGGGCACAAGCGCGTGCGGCGTTGCACATGCGTTAGACGCGCTCAGAAGAGAACCGTTTCCGCTCTCAAAGTAGCTGGTCAATGTCGCGGCGGTAGAGTAATGCCTGAGGTTCATCAACCAACAAAGCCGGCCAAGGTCTTCTTACGGACCGTGAAGAATGGAGGGACAGAACCTAGCGTGTATGCGCTCGGTACACTCGCTAGTTCAGGCTAAAGGTGAATAGCTCGTTGGTCTGTTGTCTTCATTCCCTCGGCGGAAAGTCAAATATCGGGTAAGGCCGCCCTCGTCGGCAAGGTAAAGTCCCTCAGCAGGGAGCCAGCTTCTGGATTCACGTGTCTTGTGACTTGCAGTACTAACTGCCGAAATTCGTGATGAGCTCTTTGTTTGCGTCTTTTGTTTTTGTATATGTTGTTGTGATTGTGATAATTGCCGGGGTGGCGGGGTATAAACAGTTGGTGATAAGCGAAAGTTGGGGCTCGTGGGGCTCAACATGGCCGCCGAGCTTGGGTGTAAATGCGTGCCTGATGCAATAGAAGATGCACCAGGCGAAGAAGGTTCTGGTAATACGCCTAGGTCCATGTTTCTGGTCGTACTCTGAGGGAAAAGTGAAAGCATCTTAGGAAATTTGGCCTGTGTTGGTGTTCGTGCACCATTTCCATTTGACGGTTCTTCTATGATATCCTGGTACCAGTCGTATGAACGGAAACTAAAGCTTGGACTTGGGGGTGGAAGGTCCGGCAAGGAGAGTTGGCGCGCCTTGCTGTCCGAGCTCGTAAACGTCTCGACGACAGGACTTAACGGCTCTAGGCCGCCGTTTGGACCCCCATCTGACAATGGGACAGCCTCACTCTGCTGTTCCTTCTTCGGATACTGCCCGAGTTCGTACTCCGAACTTTGGAGTCCAGGAGCAGGTGCTCTCGAAATCGCAATGGGCGGAGGAGCGTTGGCGACAGGTGGAATATATTCTTCGAACTTGTACCGTGGTGCGCGATCGCGCTGCGTTGCACCTCCACGTGGAGTATCGTTACCCCGCATCGGACTCACGGCTTGCATCATGTCTTCGTCCATGATCATGCTCTTGTTGATACTGACGTTGAGTGCGTAGACCTTGGTCTCCTTTGGTATGGGTGGAAGGGGAAGTTGTGGAAGGGGAAGCAGCGGTAGTGCTTTTCTGTCCATTGACCCATGTCTGCTGCTGGCAACCTCCTTGGTTTCCTGAGGCGCTATGACCCTGGTGAAAAGTCCCGGATTCATAGCACTTTGAGAGTTGAAGGCTGGATACTGGGGACTATTCGGCATTGACGCCACCAAAGTCTTTTGATCTGTCGCATCGGAAGTGGTTCTGCTACGAGATTGTATGGGCGCTTCAACTGACTGGTTGCGGGGCCTTTGTGCCCGGCGTTTCAGTATCCAGACCGTGATTCCTGTTAACAACATCAAAAGGGCGACAAGTCCTGTTCCCATTCCAATAGCGGATCCGGTGGTTAGCCGTGAGGTGGAATCAGCTCCTCCAAATGGAGCCGCACTGTCCATGGTAACACATCTCTCGTTGGAGCATATTTTGTCGTATGCACAATCACTGTTCATAGAACATGTTGCGATGGCTGGGGTGTTGGTGTAGGGAGAATTAGATTGAAGTGAAGCTTCTGTAGGGCTGGTACTCCGGTCATCCGTTTCAAGTTGACTAGTGGCGAGTTCGGATGCCAGGTTGCTTTGTGACGTGCTTTTTGGTGATGAAGATGTTGTAGGTGTGGTGGTGGTGCTTGATGTTGGTCTTGGTCTTGGTGTTGAGCTGGTGCTAGATGTAGCAATACTTCGCGTTGAAGTGGGTGTAGTAGTCGATTGTCGCGTTCGACTGGTAACGAGTGTGGTAGACATTACAATTAAAGGAGGGAACAAAAAAGGATATACACTGTGTAAATGAATGGGGCGCCACGCCAATACTTCCGTTAGATACGGTTGGTACGAAAGCGACTTTATGTCAAGAACATCGACGTCGGAAAAGCAAGGCCATGAACGAATGTAATCTTGGACAGGATCGCTGTGCACGAAAGGACGAAGATCCTCAGTCGAAGGAGGCCTTTGCGACGCAGACCGCTATGCAGGGCGACGCGGGTTAGTCCATATCTTGTAGGGTCCGGCGAGAGAGACTAAAGTTTATTGACGATTAGCGCACGGTGCTTAGGCCCACCTCCGGTTGGTGTCTGAAGATCCCTAGTGTTTGAACCAACGTCGCACTCGTCAAACCTTCTAACCCCCAATTTTGCTTTCCCCATGACTTAGGGCAGACAATAGCAAAGGACAAGAATCCAGTTGTTGTTTTTTCTTGATCTTGAGAACAATGTAACCCTTCCGGCTAGCTTGCGATGAGTTGTCTTATCTGTAAATGATGGCATTGTTGGCTGTTCCTCTGGCTAAACACGGCTCTACGCAACTGCCGCTACAACGCTACAGAACTTGAGTCATGAAATAGGCGGCTACCCCTCCGAATGCGGCACCCATATTGTTTCAGGGGGACGGAAAGGTACACGCTCGTACTATTTTCTGCCTACAAGCCACTCGACATTCTGTTTATGGCTCAGGAACGGGCGAAAAACTGGATACCAGTTTATAACCGTCTCATCAATGGTGGCGAGGCTGCATCGTTTATTGGAGATTTAGTCTTCCTAGTTGAAGAGCACCCTTAGCGTCGTTGAAAGCTCAAACTCGACCCTTCTCATCCGATCGATGGCAGGACGCGGGCAAGGTGCAGCTGGATCTAAGCGTCTCCTTACAGAGTAACCAGCCTGCAGAGTTAAGAATTCAAATACGCGCATTAAGCGAAGCTTGCAGAAGCTTTTGCTTCCACGGCGAGAGCTACGGGTTCTTGAAGTGTAGTGCTGAGCTCCGTGTATGGTACCCGGCCCGTCTGTGGTCGTTTCAATAGACGCACCGGTCTGCGGAGAATAGAAGATGACGATTAGGTCAAAAAAAAACTTCATGTCAGCGTAGACAATGTTGCATGAGTAAGCGATGTTGCGGCCAAGTGTGGTTCTGAGGTGGGTAGCGTCAAAGGCAAGGTTACGTCTGTGCTGGTCAGTGACCACGCCTCGGAAGTTCAAAGTGTCTGTGCAATTGACGAGCTGTGATAGTCGTGTGGTCATTGATGTGATCAGAATTTGGTTCGCTTGCCCTCTTCCCGCTGCTACATTCCCCGAGGGATGTGCCTCAGTGGACGAGTGCGCTAGGCATAGAGTGTGTATACACTAGCGACGCTGACTACATTGGCTATGCTAGAGGCAGGATTAATGTTATCACCGTTGGGTGCTGCTACTTGCCTGTGTCTGCACTATCAAGTCTCAATGTGAATCGGTGATCGATGAGCAGAATTACAAAAGAAGCCTGAAGCACTACATTTCATAAGTTCAAGTTCGAAGGGTGGCATTGCTTTCCAGTGGGATTCAGGTGGTGGTGGTGGTGGTGGGGTGGAATGATAAAACACGCATAGTGCATTAGATCCAATAGCGATTATTGCTTTATTGTCTTAGGCGAAGGACTGATCGCAGCATAGAAAGAGTATAGCGAGTGAAGAAAAGAAACGGGTGCGGCTGAACCTAGTGGTTTAGCCGGAGAATTTCTTTTGCACGTGGAATCCGTGAGGGTGTGATTGTGTTTCGTAAGACGGCGAGGTGTCGGAAAACAACCAGTGACCATCGTCCCGACACCATTTTCCGTGGCATCACCGCGCTCATTTGCTCTTGGGCCTAAGAGCAAGAGCTCAAATGACAAATAAAGGCAAAAAAAAGACCTTGGTTATCTAGGCCACGTGATCAGAGGCAAGGCTGCTGGTTCTCACCGCGCTAGCCCCTTGCATATCTTCCATCTCGATGCTCCTACGTTCTTTCTTTTCTCTATCCCGAGACCCTATCTTCAAGAGTTCAAAAGCCGCTGAATACCTATTGAAGGGCGGGTTAACGAGGTCTGCCGAAAAGCGAAAATCGATAATGCAGTAAAGCGCGTGATGTGGGGAGGGGATCACCCTACAGCCACCCGGCGGAGACGCGCTCTGGCGCTACTACGAGAAGCGACGCTATTCAGCCATCGCCAATTAAGTACCCGAATGTACATACGTAGGAGTCTCTTGCCAAGAACCCGACTGTTGAGCTTCTGAACACGAATGAAGATGAATGGATTCTTGGAGCGGGGTAACGAGTCCTACGAGCCCCCCTGCTATACCTGCTTAGCGCATCGTATTCGGTGACATCATGAATAATGAGCTCCCCGCTATTGGCCTAAATGCTCCCGACGTGTCGCTATGGACAACACTCTTACTTCCAACACGATCTAGTTGTAGCCGTTGATGCAGTTATTCCGGGCATTGCAACCTCTACGAGCCTCACTCAAACTTCACTTCAGCCCAACGTCCCGATTACAAAGATCCACGTTCACGTCATCAACCACAGCGATGGCGCAAGAGTTCAAGCTCAAGGATGTCACCTCCCTGCAGATGAAGAATGGAGAGAAGAAAGAAGCCGAAGTTGAGGGTGTTGAGGGGGGAAAGGTGCTCTTGTTGAAGGTCCAGGATCAAGTTCATGCCACCAGCCCGAACTGCACGCACTACGGAGCGCCATTGGTCAAGGGCGTACTGACGCCTGAAGGCCGTCTGACATGCCCATGGCATGGGGGTAGGTGGCTGCTGCGGCAAATCCTATATGAGCAGAGCTAACATGACACAGCTTGCTTCAAGGTTTCGACTGGAGACGTTGAAGATGCGCCTGCCCTCGACCCAATTGACAAGTACGAGGTAATCGAGAATGATGGTGCCGTGTACGTCAAGACCACGGAAGAGGCACTAAAGGCAAAGCGGAGACATTTGAACATCAAGTGCTCATTGGTCAGCGACGATAAGGTGCTTGTCATTGGTGGTGGTTCTGGTACACTAGGTGCCATTGAGGGTCTTCGAGGTGGAGGTTACACTGGCAAGATTACCGTCATCTCAAAGGAAGGCTATCAGCCCATTGACCGGACTAAGCTGTCCAAGGCATTACTGGCTGATATCTCGAAACTCGCGTGGAGACAAAAAGATTTCTATAAGGACGGATCCATTGATATCATTGAAGATGAAGCGAAGAGCATCGACTTTTCTGGCAAGAAGGTGTCAACAAAATCGGGAAAAGAATACGAGTACACCAAGCTTGTGTTGGCAACTGGAGGCACGCCGAGGTGGCTGCCGCTTGAAGGGCTCAAGGGCGATTTGGGCAACGTCTTCCTTCTCCGAACTCTGCCAGACGTGCAAAACATCCTCAAGGCCGTTGGGGACAATGGAAAGAAGATTGTCGTGATTGGCAGCTCATTCATCGGCATGGAAGTTGGCAACTGCTTGGCAGGCATGAAGAACGATGTTACCATTATTGGAATGGAAGAAGGCAAGTAACGTAGGCGCCTAGACTTGAGCGATATACTGACGGGACGGTAGTGCCAATGGAGCGGGTAATGGGTAAGAAAGTGGGCGCAATCTTCCAGGGCCTGCTTGAGAAGAACGGTGTGAAGTTCAAGTTAAGCGCGGGCGTGGACAAGGCGACTCCGTCAACAGCGGATGCATCCAAGGTGGGCGCAGTACATCTCAAGGATGGCACCGTCTTGGAGGCAGATTTGGTAATTGAGGGAGTTGGTGTTGCGCCGGCTACCGAGTACCTCAAGGACAACCCGAGCATCACGCTTCTGAAGGACGGATCGTTGAAGACGGACGAGTCATTTGCGGTCGAGGGGCTCAGTGGCGTGTACGCGATTGGTGACATTGCAACGTACCCTTACCATGGACCTGGAGGTAATGGATCACCGGTGCGCATCGAGCACTGGAACGTTGCGCAGAACGCGGGTCGGTCAGTGGCCAACACAATCAACAACCCGGGAAGCAAGCCCAAGCCGTTTATTCCGGTGTTTTGGTCGGCACTTGGTTCTCAGCTGCGGTACTGTGGTAACACGATGGCGAGCGGGTACGATGATGTGGTAGTGCAGGGAGAGTTGGAGAAGCCATCGTTTGTTGCCTACTACACCAAAGGGGAGACTGTTGTGGCGGTGGCATCCATGATGAAGGACCCGTATATGACGCAGGCGGCCGAACTGATGAGGAGGAACAAGATGCCGAGCAAGAGTGAATTGCAGAAGGGGGTCGATATTCTGGAGATTAGTCTTCCAAGTGAGGTGAAGATTTAGATGGGGGGCTAGTGTTGATGGGAGTGTGATGAACCAAGTGATTGAGCTTGCAGAGTAGGAGTGTGTAGCGGAATTCAAGTGATTGAGATTACAGAGAAGTACATGGTGCGTATTGGAATCAAGTGGACCAGGGTGTAGAGTATAGTATTAAATGTGTAGTGGAAATTGAAATGACGTCTGGTCATCAAATCCGGGGCAAGCTATTTCAAAGAATGGGGTGGGGGTAAAACCATGCAAGAGAAGGAGAAAGGGACTGGGGCAGAGAGAGGGAGAGAGCAGAAATGAGGGGCGATAAGAAGAGGAAATTGGAAGGCGTGATGGGATTTTGGGGTGGTGACGTCGAGGGCAAGCGGCAGGAGCCTCGTGTTGGACCAAGCGAAGTAGGCAAAGGGACGGGAAAGGTTGGGAATGGCGCAAAAGGTCGAGCAACGGTGGGAGCGGGAAGGTGGGTCTCTCTGCTATGGCAAGGGCGATCGAGAGCACGAGCGCGCACGCCGGCAACCTCATTTCCGAGGACGGGCCTAACGGGTATGGATGTAGGAGGTAGGAGGTAGGAAGCGCTGCATTCGCTCATTATCCACGGTATATTGTACATGGGTCAAGATGTTATTTGCTAAAATATGGAAATTGACCCAGTTCATGGATATGGGTACACAAAAGGGAAAATGCAGGGAGGCGTCGTGCACCGTGGGCAGGAGTCAGTAGTGCGGGATTGGGGGTCGGTTTGTCGTGCATTGGGTGGATGGCACTAGTATGCAGGGCGCTTCGTCGCTCGCTTGGGGCGTGGGCTTAGACACGGTGACAGGCGTGTCAGGGTGGATGATTACTAGTATGTCACCCCGTTCCGTCATCTGTCTGTCTGTCTGTCTGTCTGTCTGTTTGTTTGTTTGTTTGTTTGGCTGCCGGCGGTTGTAAGGAAGTAAGGTCACAGCAAAGGAGGGCCAGGCAGAGAGATTCATCACATGAGCCTCAGGGACCATGTTTAGGGCTGAATGATACAACTGTCCTAGCGCACATTACATTACCTACTGGAGTACTCTAAGTACTCACTCTACAGACAGCATCATTGCCATCAAAGCGTGATGGGAACCCGATTCCGATGCAGGTCATGTGACTCCCGCGACTGGCTGTTTGTTGTTGTTATTGTTGATGTTGAAATGCATGTTTTTTGCGAGTTTGCTTTTGCGGCCCCGACTCAGATGCTTCCCCTCGGCCATGCACACCAAAAAAGAAACGAAATGGGGGCCCAACGGTCAGCAGCCAACCACGGATGCATGTGCGAGGGAGCAGATAGGCGTCGGTCAGATGGATGCAAAGGGTGAATGGGTGGCTGGATGGAATGCAGCATCTTGTAAGCGGCAGGTCGAGACAAGGGACATTCGAGGCATTCAAGGAGCAGGAGCTAAGGGCAGAGGGCAAAGGGCTATTAGCTATGGAGAAGAATGGCAGCTGCGCCGAAGGGGTGGCAGTTCGCGACTAGGCCGACGATGGCGGGCGGGCGAGCGCATAACGGGCAATTTACGCGCGCCGGGGTGGATGGATGAAACAAGCCATGGGACCCCCCCAGGTACTGGCCACATCCGACCAGTTTGGCCATGAGAGGAAATACATAGTGGGCCACCATGGCGCCAGCTAGCAACAGTAGCAGCAGCAGCAGCAGCCGCCGGCCCTGGGGCGCATCGAGAGCGTGGATGAGATGGCGCTTGGAGAAAGAGAAAGGAAAAAGGGTTCGTGGGTGGTTTGCCAGGCAAGTGGATGCCGATGCCATGACTATATACTTAGGTATGTATAGAACTGTATGTGTAGTTATACATATGTACATGTACATGTATGTATGCCTAAGTACATGTAACTAACTAGTGTATACATGGGATGATATATATGTTCGGTACAGTACAGTACAGTACAGTGCAGTACAGTAAGTAGAGTACATCCATACATACATACATACATACATACTATACTACCATGTACAGCATGTCCATGGATGGGATATTCGTGCGCACTTGGAATAGTCATCGTCGATACTACCAGCAAGTAAGTAGCAGCATCTAGCAGCCCACCAGCCGATGCTTTTGGCGGGCTGGTTTGATGAGGGCCCCCTGTCAATGATGTGCATCCGCGGTGTCTCCTTTCCCACGCTCATGGCCCTTTACCGAAATTGCCAGCGAGACCAACCTCCGCCGCGCCTTCTCTTCCTCTGCACCCACGCCGCCCAGCAACAGAGCAGTCAGCAGCCGCAGCCGCAGTCGCAGTCGCCGCAGCACGTCAATCGTCGTTGCGCTGTCGACCGCGAACGAGTGAGTTGTGCACCAAGAAAAGGCCGCGAGTCGCGAGTCGAGAGTTGAGTTGAGTCGAGTCGAGCGTTGAGAGGCAGCACGCCCACGGCAGAGTCAGAGCCAGAGGTCCGCGCCAGAGCCACCAGCGCCAGAGCCACGGCCAAAGCCCAAGACGTCAAAAGGCTCAAGTCAACGTCAACCGCCAGCCCACGCCCCGTCAGCCATTAGCGACGCCTAGCCCGAAGCCGCATCAAGTCGCTGCACTGCTGCACCACGCCAGCCCAGCCCTCGCAACCCGCGCCCGCGCCCACAACCTGCCCTGCACGTCTGCACGTCTGCACGCCTGCACGCGCATGTGAAGGGGCTACCACGCCAGCAGACGCCCTCGACACCGCGCTCTCCACCACCACGACGGCATTGCCAGCCAGTCGACTCTACAACCCTCCTCCTGTCCCCAACACACGCGCCCCCCCTCTGCCCCGGGACCCAGCTTCAAATTTCACCGCTGCCCATTCCTCCCTCGCCCAGCCTGTGCCCCCCAGAGTGCCACAGTGCAGGTCCGCTGCACAGTCAGTCGGTAGTGCAAACTAAACCCATCTGTCTCCCCGCCATCGCCCATTCGACAGCTCAACACCGCCAGTTCACGCCCACCCACACCTGGCCGTCCACCCATACCTGGGCCCGATAACGTAGCCCACCAGTCCGTCTGCGCTGCTGCATACTGCGCTGCTGCATACACGCCATCGCCATCCCCCAGACTCCTGCGCCCCAGATAATGGCCGCTGTAGCATCGCAGCCGCCCTACGGTCAGCAGTACCATCATCAACAACAACAACAACAACAACAACAACAACAGCAGCAGCAGCAACAACAACAACAACAATCGTCTGCCGCAGCTGCCTCGCCGGCCACTGCTCGCCGCCCCTCGCGACGGTCCAGTAATGGCGCGTCGCCAAACACGCCTTCCACGCCCCAGACTCACGACTCCGCCCTGAACACGTCCCGCGCGCAACCGATGCCCCAGTCCTCCCACTCCTCGCCGGCCACCAAAAACATGTCTGCCACCACCACGACCGCCGGCGGCCCCATGGCTCCTCCCAGGACCTCGTCGCACCGCAGCACCTCCAACGGCGCCGCCGCCTCGTCCCAGCAACGCGATGATGCTTCACAGTCGCGTCGCCGAGCAAAAGACAGTCCCCGGCAGCAAGGAAGCTCTGCCAGGTCCCAGCCCGTTCATAGCCGCTCCGCAACGGCAATTGGCCAGCCGCCCGTCAACACAAGTCTGCCTCGCGAGGAGAGTGCCGTCATAAACCGCATCATCGTCTCCGACACCCAAGAAGACATTGCTCGCGCACAGGCGCGGCAGGGCGACGGCCCCCACGTCACTTCAGCTGCCGACCTCACCCCCATAACAGGACTGAGTCTGGTCGGCAGCGAGGGTGTCGACGATGGCGGCCGTGGGGCCGGCGGAAAAAGCCGTCAGGACCACTCCAAGTCGGAAAACGCGAAGCGATCCAAGTTTGGTAACTACATTCTCGGCCAGACGCTCGGCGAGGGTGAGTTTGGCAAGGTCAAGATGGGATGGAAACGAGACAGCCCCATCGAGGTTGCCATCAAGCTCATACGGCGTGAAACCCTGGGCAGCAACTCCAACAGACTGCAGAAGATTTACCGCGAAATCCACATTCTCAGAGGCCTTGACCACCCCAACATTGTCCGCCTTCACGAGATGGTCGAGACTGAGCGCCATATTGGCATTATTCTAGAATATGCATCAGGCGGAGAATTATTCGACTACATTTTAAACCATCGTTACCTCAAGGATGGCCCGGCACGGAAACTCTTCTCGCAGCTCATCTCCGGTGTCGGCTACCTACACCGCAAGGGCATCGTCCACCGAGATCTCAAGCTCGAGAACCTTTTACTTGACCGCAACAAGAACATTATCATCACCGACTTTGGTTTCGCAAACACCTTCGATCCCAACGATGAGCTTAGCGAGGAGATTGAGTATAGACTTGGGGACAAGGACTTTATGAAGTCACTGGGCTTGGATGGCAGCGACGCATCACGACGCGGTGATCTCATGCAGACCAGCTGCGGAAGTCCCTGTTACGCGGCGCCAGAACTGGTGGTCAGCGACTCACTCTACACCGGCCGCAAGGTGGATGTATGGAGTTGTGGTGTCATTCTGGTACGTTTCGACTACTACTAAATGCAACAAATGCAAGCACTAACAATATGCAGTATGCCATGTTGGCTGGCTACCTTCCCTTCGACGACGACCCAGCAAACCCCGAGGGTGACAACATCAATCTGCTCTACAAGTACATTGTATCCACACCATTGACATTTCCCGAATACGTAACACCCCACGCAAGGGATCTCCTCAAGCGCATTCTTGTACCCGACCCACGCAAACGAGCAGATCTGTTCGAAGTCGCGCGTCATAGCTGGTTAGCCGACTATGCCCATGTGGTCGGCTTCATCACCTCGAGCAACACCCCCGCCGCCGAGGCCCAGCAGGCATCTGTCTACTCGAGTAAATACTCATGCTTGGATTTGGTCAAAGAAACAACAGCTGACATTGTACTAGAAGACACATTCGAGCCACAACCCGCCCTCGCAAGAAGCGCTTCCGTTCGCGAACCCGCAAAATCACACGCTACCTCCTCGTCCGCGCACGGCGGACTCCAGACAAAACGCGATGCGATCAACCAGCCCGCCGACAAACCCAAGGCTACTCGCGATACCAAGCGACGAACCGTCCAAGTCGAATACGTTGCGCCGTCTTCGCAAACCGCACGCGGCGAGGCCTCTCCTCCTGCGGAAGCAGTGCCCAAGCCACGCGGAAAAGAAGCCGAGATACCGCCCACAGATGGACATCAGTCGGCCACAGGTGCTAGGCCTTCTCGCTCGTCAGGCGCTGTCCAGACTTCAACCAGGAAGCAAGAACCTCAGCGATCCGTGTCAGACTATACGGCGTTTGGAAACGCGCCCACGTCTGCTACTCGTCCCTCTACAAGTGGTGCTCTCGGCACTTCAAGGCTGCCCTCGCGTGGAAACTCGTATGGACAGCCATCTGTTGCGGCTGTGGCTCAGACAAATGCCGAAGGTCGCTTCTCGCAACCCAAGGGCAAGCAATACTCGATATCCACGCCTTATGCACAGCCACAGCACGACTCTTCGGAAGCTGCAGAGGCACCCAACATCGGCCAGCCAAGCGCGCAACGAACACAGTCGGTACAAATGGGACCACATGGTGCAAAGAGCACTCACAGGCGTTCCAACACTGTGACTGAAACTCTTGGACGTATGACATCCATGTTCTCTGGTCGCCAGAATTCATACACTCAGGACCCCAAAGCGTCTCTGACATCTCAAGGTTCATATGGTTACCCTGACGATAGGAAGCAAAAGAGCTATCCCCCAACATCCATGGCAGGGCCCATTTCTAATGACAACATCAGTGCAATCACAGGTACAACCACAAACGCCAGGCCGAGCATGGAGTCCAGTCGCCGTACCTCTTTTGGCTTTTCCAGGAAGAACAACAGCAGCAGCAGCAATAACAACGCAAACAATGGCGACAACCCGAAACCGTCGCGACGCTTCTCTCTCATCCCGTCGTCCTTGTCCAGGACCTTTACGTCTCAGCGAGAGGGTGCGCCCTCACAATCCTCGCACGAGCGCCGCCCCTCGAGCTCTCGCCCTCGTGCTAGCTCGCGTCCAGGAGGCATGGGTTTTGGCCGTGGCGGTTTGTCCAGGTCTCCTAGTCAGAGTACTCAGGAAAGTAACATGCCCGGCTTTTATGATGGCCACCAGGACAGGAGGAACCCGCACCTGAATGCAGCTGGTCCATCATCTGCACCACCAAACCAGACGCACTTCAATGGCTACAACCAGTCGGTTCCTGAGTTTGACGAGAAGTTTCCCAACCCCCAGGAAGCCCACCCAGCTGCGAAGGGTAACCGTCCATACCAGCAACCTGGCGATGATTCAGATGCTAGCGAAACCAACGGTCGTGGTCGCATGTCAACATCCCAGCAATTTAATCAAAGAAACACATCCAATCCTTACCCTGCAGGAATGGGAGGAGACGAATTCAGCCAGCAACAGCACAGAAAGGGCGTGCTACAAAAGAGCAGACGCTTTGCTGATGCTTATGACGAGCAGGGTTCTGCGAACAAGGGAAGCTCTGGCAGCTCTAAGAAGGTTATGGATTTCTTTAGGCGCATGGGCAAGCAGAGGACGAGTAGCCGTTGATTGAAATTGAGGTCAAGTTTTTTTTATTTTTGCAACGATGTGCAGCAAAACACAACAATACTTGATTGGCATTTGGCAAGAAGAGCGGTTGGATAAAGTTTTTGTTTGCCTTCCCTGAGAGCAAAAAGATGTGTGGGGCAGTCGCTTTTTCGCAACGCGTGCTGGACAAGCGGGTCGGTCCCAAGAAAGACGTTTTTTGGGGTTGTGTGTGCGTGTTTCTTAGAGTGTTCAGACCAGGGCGCAATTGGGAGCAAGGCAAGGCGGGGCGGGGTTCTTCTTCTTCTTCTTCTTTTCTTCTCTTGTCTTTTTTTCTCTCTACTTGTTCTCACACCACTCTTGTTTGGACTACTGTTTTTTTTTCCTCTCTTCTCTTGTTCAAATGTTTCCTCTCTCTCTCGAGTGTTTGCTGGATACCACCCACACCCATCATCCCGCGCGTACGCGTACGCATAAGCATACGCAAATGCCGTTTTCTGGACATTCATCAGCGCGCGTTGTTGTTGTTGTTTTCTCTTTCTCCGGTTGTTGTTGTTGTTGGTTCTTTTGGGGCCTACATATCTTACTGTGCTGTGGATGGAAATGCCAGAGGCTAATTTATTGTTTCTGTTTTTTTTTGTTTTTTTTTCCTGCATAAGAATCAGGCGTTTTTCTTTTTTCCTCCAATCTCTATGGACGTACTAGTTCGATTTAAACAACCTTTTTCTTGTTCTCTATTTAGCAGTAAATGAAGGGGGGTTTGCTGCCTCTCTATTTTTTTATCTCTGGTTTTTTTCAAGGATGCGTTTGGCCTAGCTTTTATGCTCCATCTGGATTTGGACTAAAGGAGGTGTATATGTGTGCGTGTTGCGTATGTTGTATGTGTGTGTGTATGTATGTGTGTGTGTGTTTGTGTGTGTGCCAAAGTCTTGACCACCTCGTCCATGTCCAAGTGTTGAGTATCTTGTTAGTTAATCTTCTACTCTTCTTGGCTTCCATCTTTTCCTTCCTCTCTCATGCACATATATAGCTACACCGGTTACATTGAGAAAGAGATCGAGGCGAGGGGGGTTTTTTTTTTTACTTTGGTTTTGCATCGCAAAATATTCTAGTACCAAAGTGAAGGAGGAGAATAAAAAAATATATCTAGTGTAGTGTAGTGTGTATACAAACAATATCATCGGGCTCTTTTTTGGTTTCATCGTTTAATATTTCAGTAGCTTGGGAGACAAAGATGGGAATTCGTAACGTCATTAACTTGTGACCTTTTTTGAATATGCTTGACTTGCTTTGATGTTGTTGTTGTTCATTATTATATCGTCCATTAACGTATCTGTATAGCGAGTCGGTCAGTAGACCGAAGCGGTCACTCTGCCAAGACCCCACCAACTTTGACTACCATACGTGATGCCTCCACGCAATAACGTGCAAAACTCTTCAAAAGAATCTTAATTACAGCTTGCAATACAGGCTATCCAACGTGACGCGACACTTAGCCAGCGACGCGCTGCGGCAATCTATAGCGTCTCCTAAAGCACTCTTAGTGATCGACTTGCTGGAAAGCTCTCTAGACAAGATTGTACGCCTAACTCAATGAAACTTCTTATGACAGAAGAGGAGACGATTGTCGACTATATACTAGACCTTGATGCGCGAGGATTTCCACTACGCCTTCCTGCTGTTAAAGATCTAGCTGATTCTTTGCTAGCTGCCCGCCACCGCGACCCTGTTGGCCCAAACTGGCCTAAAGCATTCATAAAGCGTCGCCCAGAGCTTAAAATAAAGTTTAATCGAAAGTACGACTATAGGAGAGCCCTCTGTGAGGATCCTGAGCTTATGTAGGGCTGGTTCTGTCTAGTACAGAATACTAAAGCTAAGTATAGGATCTAGGACGACGATACGTATAATTTTGATGAGACAGGCTTCATAATGGGCATGCATAACACGTCAGTAGTAGTCACAGCCTCTGAACGTCGATTAAAGCCAAAATCCTTACAGCAGGGCAACCGGGAGTAGGTCACCAGCGTAGTTTGTGTCAGCGCAGCTGGCTAGGCGATCCCACCCTTTATTATCTTTTAAGGCAAGCACCACCTCTCTGCCTGGTACAAGGAGGATAGCCTGCCTAGAGACTGGCTTATCGGGGTCTCCAAGAACGGCTAGACGACGAATGAGCTTGGTATGAAGTGGCTGGAGCACTTTGACAGGCATATAAAAGAGCGCACTATTGGAGCCTATCGTCTACTTATTCTTGACGGTCATGAGAGCTACGACTCGCTTAAGTTCTAACAATACTGTAAGGAGGTAAAGATTATCACTCTTTATATGCCTCCCCACTCCTCTCATCTACTACAGCCGCTTGATGTGGGCTGTTTCTCGCCTTTAAAGAGGGCGTATGGGCGCTAAGCTGAGGAGATGATACGCAATAGAATCAACCATATAACTAAGATTGAGTTCCTCCCAGCCTTCCAGCAGGCCTATAGCAAGACTATTACAAAAGATAATATCTTAGGAGGATTTCGAGGCGCTGGATTAGTTCCACATAACCTAGAGGTGGTGATATCGAAGCTTGATATCAAGCTGCGTACGCCAACACCACCTGCTATAGAAAATCTACCCTGGCTGTCGCAAACTCCAAGTAATACCCTAGAACTAGGGTCGCAATCGACGCTAGTGAAGCAGAGGATTCAGAGACATATAGATAGCTCACTATTAAGTATAGTAGTTGCCTTTGAAAAGCTAGCTAAAGGCGCTGCGATTATCGCGCAGAAGCTGGTGTTGGCGCAAAAACGTGTCTCTAAACTTGAAGCAGCTAACAAAGCCGCTACGCGACGAAGATCGTATAAAAGAAAGCGATTACAGAGAGAGGGGGCCCTAATAGTTAAAGAAGGAGAGCAATTAGCAGCTCTAAAAGAGTCTGGCGTGCGTGGTGATAGGAAGAAGGCAAAGAAGAGAGTGCGCGCTAAGGTGGGCGAGCCAGAGCAAAGGCGCTGTGGACGCTGCGGTGAGGCAGGGCATAATACGCGCACATGCAAGCAAGTAGAAGTGATAGATTCTAAATAGGATAGCCTACTACGATTTCAATTTACTACTGTAGCTGCGTTGCAACAGTCTATATTAGTCGTGGTGTTTGGTGGGGTCTTGGCAGAGTGACCGCTTCGGTCTACTGACCGACTCGCTATACAGATACGTTATTGAACTATTCGAGTAATAGATATGTATTTCTTTTCCATACTCCGTGTCTAAGATAAAGGGCAACATCATATCTCCTCTTGCATACGCATAGCAATTTCAGGTACTTTTTTAGATATAGAAGAAATCACTCTATAAATGCTCATTTTTTTAAATCTATGTATTTAGCTTCTATATGATCTAAGTTTATCCTTGGGGAAATCGCACGTATGGTAGAATTTAAATACAAGTACGCATGCGTGAGTGAATACGTATTGTGAGGACAAAGAAAAGGGGGGTAGCTACATTTTGTATGCTGGTAATATACTTGATCAATGCAATGCAATAAGCAAGATACAAAATGGCTTCAGATGTACGAATGAGAGAGAATAAGATGAATGGTTGAGATTCAAGACCACAAATACATAACCAGGACCTTACTTAGTGGCGTAGAAAAATATAGAACAACCACAGATGGTGTTATTTGAAATGACAGCAAGGTCGAGTACAAGAAAATATATCCCAAGCATCAACACGCCTCACTGAACAAAACAACGCAAAGCAAAATTCGACTTGGGATTCTTGAATTCACACTCTACTAAAAATGACACGATTCTATAAAATCTGGGTATCATCCCTGTACAGAATTGCCCTAACTCGCTTTTTGTCTTCCCTGCCTCGACATAATTACAATTTTCCCAAACCCTACTAAAATCTATGTATGCATTATGGCCCAACTTCTCAAAGTGTGGCTTTTTTTTATGAGGGAGGCAATTGACCACCTTCCTTGGTCTCACCAACTGGCAGAGCGGGCTTCTTGCCACCAGCAGAGTTGAGGTAGCTGAGGTAGCAGTTCCATCCTATTGGAAACCCCGTGTGTTAGCCTCGAGTCCAACTACCAATTAAAAAAAAAGGGTGAATAGGAGGTCTGTGTGCGTAACTTACCGAGCGAGATGATGTTGACAACCAAGACCCTCATCTCAGCAGGGACATACTTGAAGTTTGCAAACTGGACCCAGGGCCAGATCATCAAATTCTTTTGGTATCCAGGCACGAAGGCGTCCTTGAGGCGCTGCGTAGGTGAGTTGCCCTCCATATAGGCCATGCTGGACAAGAAGACTGTCATGTTGACGGGCGCAAAGAGGAACTGATCGCAGGCGACGCGCGCAACAATGGTACCGTTCTTGGATGGCAAGTTTACACGGCGCACAAGGAAACCGAACCATGTTGTGGCGGCGGGGCCGAAGATGCCTGCGGAAGGACTGTTAGCAACCGATAGATGGAGCTTGTGTTGGAAAAAGAAATGTCGTGTCATTGAACAAGGCAGAGCGGGTGACATACATCCTCCATAGGCGGCCATACGACCTGTCCGCATTAGGTCGTGTTTGTCAAGACCTCTTCTTTCTACACCCTGCTGTGCCATTGTGTCGCCAGTTGCAAAGAGCACCTATTATATGTCAGCATTGTTCAATGCCTTCATCTATTCCCCCCAATCCATCCCTAAGCCTAGTTCCCGAGGATAAGGCTTTTTGACACACGTTCTGGCCTTATCGTCTTCGTGTTGTGCGTGGGCGCAAAAGGAGATGGATTGAGGATCGAGAGGTCAAGGGGCGAGAGAATGCGTACCGCAGTAGTGATACTCTGCGTCAGGAGTGGTGATGTCCTCAGCTTTGATTGGTACCTGGCATCTCGATCAGCGTTGACTCCCTTGACTGTTGACCGATTATTTCAGTGCGACATACCAGCGGAACGCCATTTTGAGAAAGGTGTGCAATGTATTTGCTTAGAAGAGGCGATGTAAAGGATATATAAGCGGTCAAGGGCGACACACCGCAACAGTTGGAGGAGTGGAGATGGCTGTGTTGTGTGAAAAAGAAAGTTGGACAATTGAGAAAGGTAGTTCGGTCAGCTTGCGGGACCGATGATGTCGGTAGTGCAGCAGGGTCCGCGCCGCACATGGCGGTCGGGGAACTTAGCTTGACCCCTGATTCCCACCCCCTTCTCCAGTGCAAACAATTCTTTACGCAACCGACTACAAAAAGGCCCTACTTTGTCATGGTCTAGGCTTCAAGCCACAGGGTAAAGTTTGGAGAAAGATCATAACTCAATTCAGTTTCGCGACTCGTCTGTTCATGGTGGGGTATAGTATGAGCAGACAACTAGTTACAAAATGCGAGACCTGTGTTGTACAACGGTTCTTGCATGTGGGAAAAAAGAGAATAAAAAGAAGGAAAAAGAAAACAAAACAGAAGTGGCGCGGATATAGTATTACACGTGGTGCTTGGATACGACATCAGATCCCATCCAGGCCCATCTGTGTCTCGATCTCACCGCCTATCACCCGAAGGCAGATTCCAAGATGAAATAACGCCAGGCCAGCTGATCTTGTCTGTGTATGATCAGAGCTGTGCTCACGAAACGCGGGTATCCAAGAATTCATGTCGTAATTTAATTATTCTTTTTTTGCGTAAATTGGGTATGTAGAAAAGGCGACTTAATCAATCTCCATCCGCTGCGACGGGACTGGTCCACTCAGTGATGGCATCTCTGTGCTGTATGGCTTGTCGTTTTGCACAACCTTGTCGTTGATGTGAGGCTTGAGGCCCTTGTTGAAGTTGTGCGTGCACAGACATGCCGTTACAATGGTGAACATGAGTAGCAGAATTGTGAGGATGGCAAACGCAGTCAGAGACTTGCGGGCTGGCTTGTAGTCCTCCTGGCGGTTAGTGTCGGCAACCCACATTCGGATGAGTTTGAACAGGAAGTAGCCCATGGCAATGAAATAGACAATGATGATGCTAATCATGCCGGCAAAAGACTCGCGACGGACCCACCAACCAGCGAGGAACAAAAGGAAGAAAGTGATGACGAGGGCGGCGGCGGTAAGGGCTTGTTCGACCGTCTTTGTGTTTTCAACCACGACGAGAAACTGTACGGTGAAGGCCAGGAAAAAGAAGAAGTCAAACTTCAAAAGAGCAATATAAATCTGCAAGGGTCAGCAGGGCGCTCGGATAGAGTTCATCTGTCGGGGAATTAAATACCTGGTAAGTCAGATAGCGTTTTTTGAGGCGTGTATCGGCGCTGATGCGCTTGTAGATTGTCCAGGCAAACTCGTCATACAGCTTCCAGGCTTCAAAGGCAAAGATCACGGTAGCGAGAGCCATGAGGCAGGGAAGAGCAATCAGCATGGGCTTGACGTCTGCCCAGAAGAAGGCGGGAATGAAGGCGCTGTCGTTGAGGTCGTCGGCTGCATCTTTGATCTGGTCGAACTGGATACCGGCGTAGACGAGAATACCGATGTTGTAGAGAACGAGGCCGATGACTTGGATAGTGTTCTTGAGGCGCAAGGCGTCCCATGTGAGGAAGAGTTGGTAGATGTAACCAAACATGAAGACGGCAAGGAATGTAGGGATGGTGCGCGTTTCGTTTGCACCTGCGCCTTCGGCGGCGAAGTGGATCTCGTTTTGGAATTTACCAAAGACATAGCTGAGGCCGTGTTAGTTGACTGCGGTTGTAGATGGGGTAAAGGGGAAAGGCGCACGATTCTAGGGCAAGGGCGATGGAGACCTGGGCAATGGCCGTGAGCATGAAAGCCCAGGTCCAGCGTGTGTTGGGAATGTACATTCTGGGTGGACGTCGGACGGGCGGCGGCAGAGTCGTGGGGAAGCCCTCACGATGGTGATAGCCTCCGGGCTGGGTATCCAGGTTGGGCGGTTGTTGATAATGTTGTTGGTAGGTGCTGTTAGCGTAGGGTGGGTAATTGCGGCTGAGAGGTTGGCCTCCTAGGAGGGATGTGCGGGCTTCGTGGTGAGTAATTTTGGCCGTAGTATCAGCCGCTGGCGGCGGCTGAAAGCGTGTGGATATAGGCGTGTTTGGCGGGGAGAGACTTGCTTTTCGGGCACAGACGAACTGTGGTAGGTGAGGACAGAGGCGGCAGGCGGTTTGTAGGGCTGCCGGGGACAGGTGAGACGCTGTGTGCGCACCGAAAGAAGAGGTGAAACCAGACGAGTCGCTTTAGGTTGGGGGGCGTCTGGCGGGCGCGCGTCGCTGAAACTAGGCAGGGCTTGGCTGTGCGGAGAGGCCGAAGACGACGAGTAATAAGTAGTGGCAGTGGCAGCTGGCGAGGGAACACAAGCGACGGGCTGGGGTGGGCTGCGAGGGCGTGGTGAGGTGGCAGAGACGAGGAGCGAACGGCGGGATAAGAAAAGGATGGGACAAGACGGAGATGGAGATGGACTAGGCGATGGAGATGATGGGGTGGTGCAGCAGAGCGAAAGTAGCGCTTGGTAGGCCGGCCAGGCGTATGCGCAGGTAGATGTGGAGACGACGACTGGGAAGGCTGACGGGGTCTGGTCGCCGTGGGAGCCGCTAGCCGGGAGCGGGTTGTTGGCGACGGTGGACGGTGCAGCGCTGCTAGGACCTGGCGAGTGGCGGGTTGGGCGGGTTGGGCGTGTGCATTTGACTTTGTGTCTCTAGTATAACACGGTCTGACGGCGATATTGGAGGACATGTGGGAGCAAAGGAGAAGACCGGCGCCGTGACGGAGCCTTTTGACCAGCGGCCTTTCTGGCTCAGACACGGTACAGGCACAAGCCCTGCACAGCACAAGCACATGGTCGAGGCGCTGCACAAGGCACCTGTTGCCCACTCGGACTGCGCCTCCCGCTCGCTGCACCGCCCGCTGCTTGGCACAGCTCCAGCCACACCTGCCATTGGCCGGCTGCAGACAAGAATAGCCTGCAATCTGCCGTCATTCTGCTCCCCCAGCCCCAGAGCCCCAACATGAACAGACAAGATAGGCGTTGAGCCCGGCGCTGGCCAATTGCCCCTCGAAGCGTTTGCATCATCAACGACGCGCACTGCCCAGGGCCTGCGTCTCAGCACCGGCACCGCCGACAAATTGCCGCGAGAACAGCCGTGTCGTCGCGTTCAGAGAGCACTCCACTGTCGCTATACAGCATTCCGAAGCCACCTCGCCCTGCCCGGCATGCCCTCCGGTGAGTCTATACGCTCTACGCCCGCTGCAACACTCGACCCGCTCATCCTCCTACAGCCGAGTCCATTCTCCAGCACGCGGCCGAACATGGCTCGCTCGACTCGTAAGTCGTCGTCCCCGTCGTTGTGGGCGCATTGGCCCAGCTAACGCGCGCACGACTCCAGAGCAGAGTGGCCTGCCACGCTGCAGTATATACTCCAGCGCCTTGACGAGGTACCACCACCACCAGCACATCCACCACTACTACCACCAAGGCAGCCACCGCTAACCCACTCCCCAGATCATCGCAGAATTCCCCAAGCCACCTACAGATACAACTCCAAACCCGCCCGCATCTGCAATCACAGATCTGCCCTCGCGCCCAGGCACCTCCAACGCTCTTTCCAGTCAAGACTCGCATGCTACCGACAAGGAAAATGCCCCACCTGCAACTCCTCCCCGCCCACCCGTGCCCTCCTTCTCCGCAGCAACCGAGCCTCAAGGTATTTCAGCAGACATCAACACCTTTTACTCGGCAATACGCACCACCCTCTCCAAGAACTTTCCAAAGCACCCTCCGCATACCATCCAGCGCCTAGCCGAGCTCATACTTGAGCCCAAGAAGCGCTACCGATTCCTCCCACCCTACCTACGCGCCCTCGACCGTGTCGTTTCCGTGTCGTCGCCCCTCACCGTGTTCCCACTTCCACAGGCCGTTCTGCCCACTGCGAGCGGCCTGCTCAATGGAGCTACATCCAGCACCACGCCCCAGCCAGCGCCCCTCGGTTCTGACGAATCACTAGGCGGCGCCTTGCTGACTCCCATTCCCTGGTTGCAGAACCGAGGGCAGAACGAGTTGATCTCAGAGAGCACAGAGATGGTCGACGGACCCAATGGTGCAGGCCGGATAGAGACCGTGACTGTAGGCATGCTGGCTAACACTGCACAACCAGAGAATCCTACAAGCGTAGCCCAGATTGCCTCGTCACACCCCGATGGTGAAACCTTGCCGTCTACTGGCCCAGTCACCCAGGGCGAACTGCTACGCCAGGAGCAAGAGGCCGGAATCGTGCTCAACAACCCTCACAGCATAACGTCCAACTCGGCAAAGACTACATTTGGTGACGTTCAAGGCGGGCCTTCCATCATGGAGACAGTCGAAGGCGAAGAGGAAGTTCCGCATGCCCGTGGTCCAGAGATTATCGGAATGGAAGACACAGGACCCCAGCGAGATGGAAAGCTCGATATTGAGGGTGCTATTGGGAGGCCAAGTCTTGACCGCAAAACCCCAGAGCCCTCGGCATCTATGGACACACAAGTCAAGGACAAAGAGTCAAGCCAAGAAGGAGCAGAGAATGACGGTGCCAAGGGAGGTAGTGAAGAGTCCAAAGAGGGCACTGCAGCGGGAGAACAAGAAACAGAGAAACGCGATGTAGAGATGAAGTCGGATGATTAGTCGTCACCGGCCGCTCCCCCTGGGCAAGGACAGAACCTCACAGCCGAAGAAACAAGAGAGCTCATGGCTCTATTGCAGGCTTACAATCATTCTTGAAGCACAGCATCGGTTGGGATGCATTAACATGTTAACGTGGGTACGTTATCTAGTCTGCTTTTTTGGGCTGGACTTTCCAAGCGCAGTAGCGTACCCTTATTTAGCATTGCCACGTAGTATGTGCAACTACATACATAGCTGTCGAAACATGAGATACTACAAAGAGCTGCTATAAATATCAGCAGGCTCCACCCTGCCAAACTTGAGTTGTTTTGATTCTGCGCAATACACGTAGTACTACATACATTGAAGTACCGCATCGAGTACAAAATTCCGACGTGTTGCCACTGTGTTACGTCGTTTGTACTCTGGTTCATTTCCGAGTCAGGGACCATGCGCATAATGACGAGGGTCAACAGGCTTTGATAGGGCCGATTGGCACGCTCATACATGAAGTGGATCCATTGTTTTGTTTTTAGAGCATGAAGAATGTTTGTCTTGGGCGGATTCAAATAAATGAGGTCAGTCAAGGATTCGACCGTTGGAAACAAGTTGTGCACACATGTTTTGATTACAGCGTTTTATGCAAACGGCCCGTAGTCCTACTAAAACGAACGCTTATTTTTGCGACGTTGGCAGAGTCGGTTGCTCCTTCTTCATCTGCACCTTGCCGTAGCCGTACACAAGGCCACTAAAGAAGCCCAGCAAGATCGCCGTCACGCTACCAAATGTCACCGGAGCGCCGAAGAAGACAATGCCACTAATCGCAAGCGGCAGCTTGTTCAGGTACCCTACAAACGAATACGTTGTCGATGACGTTTTGCGGATGCACCATGCAGACGAGTAGGAGATGAAGATTGCGCCCAGACCAGAGTAAATCATGCCAACAATGAGGTTGGTGCGCGTTTCCACGGGAAAGTTACGCGAGAGATTGGCGGAAGAGTAGTCTTCGGTGATGAAAGAGCAGGCGAGAAGAATGGGGAGGGAGAGCAGGTTATTGTAGTACATTGCTGTTGGAAGAGTGTTTGATTAGATCGGATCGTTTCCAAACGAAAAAAGAAAAAGAAAGAAAAACGGCTAAGCGTAGGAATAGGGACGCATAGAGTAGAGACTTACTATCCCAGTCTTTGAACTGTAGCGAGGTAATGTACTTGCGCGTGCCCAGGACATAAGAGGCACTGCAGATGATGTTGAGACCCATCCAGATGTAGCCTGCGTTTAACGTTGACATGGCGTCATCTGCAGTCTGCGTCTTGTCTCCAACGCCGCCGTGGAGGACGACTTGGATATCGGCCCAAGCGGCAATGATGGAGCTGAGTACCATGAGGCCAAAAGACAGTAGGAGCAAGGGAGTTACTTTGCCGCCAAACCACAAGACTTCGCCATAGGCAATGACGACAATGGTTAGGTTCTTGAAAATCGTGTAGACGGGGACGGAAAGAAACTGGAGAGCCTTGGTGCTGGTATAGATCATGCCGACGAAGAACAAGGACACTGGGAGCCCTGGTGCGGTGTTAGTAGATGACAAGTGGTTGCCAGGTTCGACGTTAACATATTTTGCAGACACATACATTTTTTGGCCTTGCCGCTTTCCACAGCAACAAGGTTAGGAATCGTGCCCATCTGCTTTAGAATGAGGATTGCAGCCGTGCAAATAATAGCCTGATTACGTAGCTGTCAGCAATTTTGCATCTTTGTTTTTTTTTGGAGTGGCATCAAGACTTGATCGTTGTGAGACAGGGGACTACATACCTGGATGGCTAGGTAGAGGAAGTTAAGGTTCCACGACGAGCCGGAGACGACATACTTGTTCACGACTGTCATGCTGATTGAAGAAAAGCAGTAGGCCAGCACAGCAGCAGCAGAATGATTTTCAAGCTGCGAGATAAGTCTGCCTGTGTTTTCTTCCGCGATAAGTGCTACAGGCTTCTGTAGGAAGGCCTCCCTTTCACTCGAGTCCTGGTCTATGTCGTTCATCTCAATATCATCATCATATTTTTTGCTAGCCATTATAGCTAGTCGTCGTAAACAGCGCTTCCCGCTTCAAAACAAAGGGTCCTATTAGAGGAGAAAAGAAAAGAAAAGAAAAGAAGTGTGTATAGAGTGCTGAACGCGTTGATCGCAAGCTGTTGAAGAAAATATGTAGTACTTTGAAATTATACAAGCCCCTATTATCCAAGCAAAGATGCTTACCCAAATGGGTCTAGCATCTTGTACACGATATCAGTGTGGCCGGGTTTGAACACGAGATAATTTCAATTTTTAGCATTCGCTAACAAAGACTGCAAGGCGCAGGCTGGCATTCTAGTCTAAGAACGATTTATCCAACCAGGGATACAGTGTGTAAGCATTTTGGTTAGCCAAAAAACCGTTGCCACGGTTTTTAAGCTCACAACTAGTGACCGGTATCGAGTCGCCAAAAAAGATTGCTCGTGCTTTTTTACTTAAAATACTTACGCCGGCTCCCCAACAAAAAGTCGGAGGCCAAATATAGAATTTCCTTTTTGTACGATAGATGCAGTAGTCATTATCTCGGAGTGTAGATAAGGCTCGTAAAGATGTTTGTCGACTCTGGTCTTGCGAGATGATGCGAGGTGTACCCTGCGCCAAGCACGACTGCGATGCCCCTGAACAACAGCTTTTAGAAGACAACACCGGCGTCTGGTGACAGTCTATTATACATTCCGAGGAATCGCGAATGTGATATACGCTACTACTGTTGCAAAGGAAAAGCAGATGTAAAGCAGATCTGCGCTGCACCTACCGTCAATGTTGAGGCAGGAAGCTTGGGCCGGGGCCTGTCGACTTCCCGGACTCGTTGATAGCACACAAACAACAGACATTACCAGCCACCCAACACCGCATAATTGACCTGCGCCCATCCATTAGACCATTTTTTATACTCTACATACGTTTTGTGTCGGACTGTAGTCGCTATTGATTGTCATATCGCTACAATGGACGCCAAGGAACCACTACTCCCATCGGATCCTCCACCCTCATACGAAGATGTACGCAAATCGCCTCTTGCCCACAACAGATCAGCCTCGGGCGCAGCGCCAGGCAAAAGACCGCCTCCCGGCCCTCCGCCACCGCTCAGCTTACCCGCGCTGAACCAGCTGAGAGGGTCCAGGGTCGTCCTTGCAAGCAAATCACCAAGAAGGAGACAGCTGCTTGCGCAGGTATGCACCCAGACGCCCGCCGCCTCGCATGCATGCAATGAATGTGCTGACATGAAAGTAGCTTGGCCTGACCAAGATCGATGTATGCCCTTCGCAGTTTGCCGAGAACCTCGACCACTCCATGGGCGCGCTGAATTATGTGCTCGAAACCGCGTCCGCCAAAGCGCTCGACGTCTACAAAGCCGAACTCAACAACGAAGAACGCGGAGAGCCGGCAATTGTAATTTCGGCCGATACCATCATAGTTTCCCACGACGGACGAATACTGGAAAAGCCACGGAGCGAGGCACATCACATAGGCATGCTGAAGATGCTGAGAGATCAAGGCGAGCATAAGGTCATGACAGCCGTGGTGGTAATGAAGCCGCTAGAGTCGGCTGTAGTCCCGGGCTATGCTATGAAGACGCACATTGAGGAAACGACCGTCAGATTCGATCCTAACGGTGAGTCGCTCTCCAATGAGAAATGCACAGGCGGCATGGCTGACAAATGATAGTGACGGACGAGCTTATTCTTGCATATGTAAGAACACGCGACGGAAACGACAAGGCAGGCGGATATGGCATCCAAACGGCTGGTTCAGTGCTCATCGAACGCATAGAGGGCTCCTACGACAATGTGGTGGGACTGCCGCTTAGGGCTACCCTCAGGCTTATCGAGAACATCATGCAGCCCGAGGAGGAAGAAAGTGATGGGGACTTCTTCGTTGATAGTAAAGAGGATGATGAGGACTAGTTGCATAACTTGACACGCTCTTGTCGTATCCATCTTGTGTAGGGGCCGTGGCTGGTCCAGGGTTAAAGCACTACAGGCATGAATGATAGGATCGTAGACGTGGGTATGTATGTATGTAGAATGCAAATACCATACATGCGTCGTACCACAAACTTGATCAGATCCCCGGCGAATAGTCTGCCCATCTCGAATTGTGAGTTGTACCGCATATGTGCCCACGCGGACCAAACAAGCGCCGTCGGCTTACTGCAGCCGCTGTCAGCTTGACCAACTCCGGCATAGATTATTGGAAGTTTGAGACAAGAAGCTGCTGCTAAGCTTTGTGTACGGTCAGAACTTTATTGTGACACTCACACTCCGGACTCACCGCTGAGGTGGATAGAGAGAGGGTCCTCTTGCTCAACCCCTCCATTACCAATCACTGCCCCACTTGCCTCGGCTCATCAGCCCTACCCTCTCGACGGGCACCTTTCCTAAGCCGGTATCTCCCCGGCGCGACGCTCGTCATGGCTTCGTGTCTTCCTCTGCTGTCTTGAAGATTCTGCAACCCCGACAAGTCTCCTCCCTCCACATCGAGACACCTTCCTTGCACAGCAACGACTAGGTTGCGCCACTTGCCGGTTACTGCCCGAAATGCCCTGCTGTGCAAGGGCCTGCCCAGGCCCCAGCGGCCCTGGATTACAGATCCAGATGATGCAAGAAGGATCTTTTTTCTCGGCCGTGAAATCATTTGTTTGCTTAGTATTACGTTCTACTGCCACTATATAGGTGCTTGTTGCTGCCCTTCTTTTCTACTACTCATACCATATCAATCCTGTTTCAACCTCTTGCAATAACAACCTCTATTCTCATTTGATACCCAGTCTAGATTTTATTTTTTGCATTCGATACTCCAACAACACAAAACTTCACCATGGTTCAGAATAAGGGTCTCATTTTCAAGAAGGTGCCTGAGGGCTGGCCAAAGCCTGGCGAGCACATCGCCGTTGAGGACCGCCCAATCGACCTCAACCAGGACCTGCCCGAGGGCTCTATTCTCGTCAAGAACTTTTATGCCTCGTTCGACCCTTACCAGCGTGGACGCATGCGTGCTCCCGGAACCGAGTCATACGTTCCTCCCTTTGAGCAGGGCAAGCCCATGACCAACCGCTCCATCTTCAAGGTCGTCAAGTCCAACAACCAAAAGTTCAGCGAGGGCGAGACACTGATTACAATGAGCGTCACCCCCATTGAGGAGTACTCTGTTCTCGACAAGGCTGCCGCCGATATCTGCAAAAAGCTCGAGAACCCCTACAACCTGGACCCCAAGTTCTTCCTCGGCCCCCTCGGCATGCCCGGTCTGACCGCCTGGTCCTCCTTCTACGAGATCGGCCAGCCCAAGAAGGGCGAAACAATCTTCATCTCCGCTGCCTCGGGCGCCGTCGGCCAGATCGTTGGTCAACTCGCCAAGCACGAGGGCCTCACCGTCATCGGCAGCGTCGGCGACGACAAGAAGCTCGAATTCATCACCAACGATCTCAAGTTCGACTCCGGCTTCAACTACAAGAAGGAGAAGCCCGCTGATGCCCTCGCCCGCCTCGCACCAAAGGGTATTGACATCTACTACGAAAACGTTGGTGGCGAGCAACTCGAAGCCGCCATCAACGCCATGAACACCTTCGGTCGCATCATCGCCTGCGGCATGATCTCCCAGTACAACTGCAAGCCTGAGGAACTCTACCCCATCCGCAATCTCATGAACATGGTCACCAAGCGCATCACCATGCGCGGCTTCATCGTCGGCGACGCAAACATGGGACCTAAGCACGCTAAGGAGCACCAGGAGAAGCTACAGAAGTGGCTAGCGGATGGTACCTTCAAGGCACAGATTAGCGTTACCGAGGGCATTGATAATGCGGTTGACGGCTTCTTGGGTATGCTGGAGGGTAAGAATTTTGGTAAAGCTGTGTTGCAGATTGCGGATTTGACCAAGGAGTCAAAAATATAAACTAGTTGATTATGCCATTTGTTTTTTTTAGCGATAATATCGGCTCAAGATGATGCCGTTAGTATAGAGATGAAATGAATCAATGTAAAATATTGACAGTATACGTTTGTACGATTTTTGGCTCTAAAAGTGACGTCATCTAGTGAACTGGGAGAGAAATAGACTAGATAGACACTTGACATCACAAAGCCAGAAAAATAGTAAAAGTGCTTGATTACTTCCACCCAAGGAACATAAGAGGTTAATCTCATCAACAAAGTGTGGTAGTCTCCCCCTCAAGCCGGACCAAGCCAAACAAGTCAGCTCTCGTTTCTATCCTCAAATACCTCCATGCATCCCATTTACGCTTTTCAAGAAAAGAAACGAAAAGAAAAAAAATGTACACCTAAAGTCGAAGTTTTCACTCGGACCGGACAAGTCAAGTGACCAAGTCCAACGACATTTAGATACAGAGCCTGTTGAAGAAAAAAAAGAACTCCCATACTGCCTCAAAAGCCATTACCCTACCCACCAATTATGCAACCATCAAACCCAGACATAGGAAAGGAAGAAAGTGAGAGTCTGGATGGCCATGTCTTGAAAATACATGAAACCCTGGTTATTTAATACAAAATAGAAAAAGAAATAAAGATATGACTTTTGAGAAAAAGGGTAGACGCCATGCGATGGTGATTGCGACTGAAAGTGCTCTCCAGAGTGTTGAATTTGTGCTCTGATTCAGCAGAGAATCCTTGAGTGTGTTGCCAATTGGACCGAGTGCTGCCGTTTGTCAATTCGTGTTCCACTCTTGTAACAATGTTCCTTACGCTTTCTTGGCTTCCACACTGGCCCTTATGCAGCGCTCAGCGCATGCACAACCAACACTGGCACAAGTGCCGCAATAACAAGGCTAATGTTAACTGCGATGCCGGCAATAAGCGCCATCCTCTTTGAATATGGCGTGCAGTGACCAAGATGACCGTCCGTCATTGAAGCGATGACGCTGTCTCCCATGAAGCGAAAGAGAATGATAGCCGGTGGAAGCACGCAAAACGCCGCGAATATCATCCAAGAAAGCTTACGCCTTCTTTCCTCATCTTCAGGGTTAACTTTACGTTCTACACAGAGCAAGTGAGGCGAGTGTATGTAGCCAATGGTGCTTCGAGAGGTAGCTGGGTAAATCTCGAGGCTGGAGAATGAGCGATGTAGAGGTGTGTTCGTATCACTAGTCGATGGACGATCGCCACCCACAACGTGCGTGATATGAGTGCGTTTTGTCGAAGAAGTTGATCGAGCTTCAGGCGATAGAAACATTTCCCGTAGTTTTGTCTGACCTGGTACAGCGGATCGACTCGTGCGACGTTGATTTCGTACAAAAGTAGTCGAGTTCCGGAGGTCCCGACAACCATCAAGAGGCGAATAGGTCTCTTGCGCTTGTCTCAATGCCTTTGAACTAGGAAAGAGAGTCATCTCAGATGACGCCCGGCTATGCTTTAGCCCATGAGTTGATTGATGCTGGCTTATCCGCGTGACACTGCCAGTAGCAGGAAACGGCGATGCATAAAACCCAGTGTAGTCTGAACGGGAGCTTTGTCGGCCAACGGCCGAACTTTGTCTCACACTGGGACTGATAGTGCTTGTAACACTCCTAATTGTCTTGCACGTACTGGTTTCGCGAGGAGTGTCGGTAAGCTTGCCTTTTGAACCGACGATTGAGAGCTTCTCAAGCATTGTTTGCCGTCCTCGACCGATGGGACCGCCCGGAGCGCTTGACATGGATGCAGAATCTTGATTTTCAGGCACATTTGATTGGGGAGCATGTGCTGCTGGCGGCTCGTCGATGACGATGTTTTCATTAGGGCCAGAAACCAATAGTTCTTGTGTCTCTTTGTCACCGAAGGCATATAGGTTCGCCGGTCGAGCGGGTAATGGCGAGGAAGAAGTGTTGGGAGTAGCGCGCATGTCTGATCGGATATTCAATTCAGGAGGCGAAGACCTGAAAGGGTGAGAGTTTTGATTAAGGATCGGACTTGGGTGATTGTAGTAGTTTGATCGAGCTGGTGACTGAGGCTGTTTTACCCAAGATGGAAGTGAGCCATCCGAATTCAATCCAAGGCTATTACGCGTTCCCTCATCACTGCTATAGTCTGCGATACTGTCGAGCGACCCGTGGTCTTTTGAGTCTCTACTATTGCCACCGACTGTCTCCCAATCATCTCGCTCTTCCACAGCAGCTGGCTCATCATCACCCAAAGATCTGTTGGTTACTGTTCTGTTTAGCAGCTGGCTGCCCGAGTTACGTCTGGACCAGATGGCTGGAATCTTGTTGTCCGTTCTTTGTTGGTTCACTGTGTCTTGGAAGATTTGTTCAGCTTGATCAAGAGCTTCCTTGGGTGTGTTGGGACTATCGGTCTCGACTTGTGAGTACGACGAGGAGGGTCCGAGAGGGTTGATATTTGGTTGAGAGAAGGCTGAAGAATGCTCCAGAGTCTGCGTTAGATTAGGCTGTCTAGAGTCTTCGTAACCAGAGACATATAGAAGATCGCGTGTATCTCCATAAGAGTCGGCTGATTCGTTCGAAGTTATTCCAGAAATTCCCGAAGTAGAAGGGAAGCAGGGAGGTTCATTATACTCAAAAGCTGGCGCGAGTGGTGGTACCTCTTGTGGAGGCAAACCTAAAGAATGAGCGAACACTGATTGTTCTTGAAAGCCATTGTTGACTTCTTGCAACGCAGGTTGTTGTGTTCCACACTCCAATGAATTGACATTGTTGTTGCGATTGCTCATAAGGCCCTGCTGGTAAATTGACGCGCGACGATCATGTCTAGTGTAGATTGACGAGCTTGGATATATCGAGTCCATGTCATCATAGTAGGGTTTGGTCAAAACTCTTTCCTCCGAATGCAGTAGCTGTGAAGTGGGCCTTGGCTCTAACTGCGTGGCGTTGTCGTCTGGTAACATTGACGAAAGCGGCTGTGTCTCATATCGTTCTATCGAGTACTTCCGTGATAGTTCTGCCTCATTCTGTCCCGGAGAGAAGGCTGGAAAGCCCTCAGGCGACATGGGACCAGGATGTGTCATGGGAGACATTGGATCGATTGGGTCATAAGAGGTCTCGGGTATGGAGATATGTGGTCGAAAGGATCGCGGAAATTCCAAGTCCATTCTCATTGTCTCCGTGCTCACTTTTCGATTGTGAACTTGCTGTAGCTCCTCATCTTGGGGCTTTAGTGGTGCTTTGCTCAGTCGCTGTGTCAAGCTGCGAGTCAGACCTTTGAGAGAGAAGCGCGATTCACGTGCAGGCGTCTTCATGAACAGAGGAGAGGGTATATCAGCAGAGTCTGGGCTGTACATGGGAGACGTATACGAAGAGGAATTCGGGCTGAGAGCTGCGGGCGTTGGAGGAGCTGGAAGATCCGTATTTGACTGATTGGGAGACTCTGTGGGACGTCGCAGAATGCCTGCGTGCGCTGCATGGAAGTCTCCATACACAGCTCGCTTAGGGGCCATCTGGTGCTCTGGTAAGCCAAGTTTCAAGAAAGATTGAATATCTCGTACCTCTGAAAAGGCGTCGTCGGAGGTGGGTACAGGGAAGTAGTCACTCGAGTCGAAGTCCCGCGAGGGAGTGACAATATTGTGTAGTAATAGGGAGTCGCGTGGGTTTACCAGATCGAACGAGGCACCCCGGTAGTGAATGGTTGCCGGTGTTGTGGGTGGCGTTGCAGGCTTGCTAGCTACAAAATCTTGTGGATTCACATGGACAGACTCTCTTTCGTCTAGCGATGGAGAAGGTGATGAGTCCGCTCGGTGAGGTGGCTGTGGGAATCGCGATAGCGAAAATGACGAATGCGTTTTTGTTGTTTGTGCGTCACTCCAACGTGTGCGCTCTGTAAACAGGCTCGGCGTAGCCGGGGGCGGTGGTAGTGTTTGTGAAAATTCTACGTCCACAGGGGAAGGGGGAAATGCAACCAGATCTGTGGTGGCAGGCGGTCTTGGTAACCTCTTTCTCGAGTTGAAGTAACGTACCTTGCTAGAAGAGCTGGTAGTGGATAAGCTTGATATGCTGCCTGTCTGCTGGCGAGGTTCAGTCGACTGCGCTCGAAATGGTAGCTCGGGTCGTGTTTGTTGGTGGAAAGCATGCAAAGTCGGTTTCAGTTGATGGGCTGATTGCGAAAAGTGAAGAGAGCGTTGTGGCAGACCGGAATCTGGCCAAGTCGAGGGTGGCACCGAAGCAGCACGCTCAATGTCGCTCAGTGCAGGTGCTGCAGGTTTTCTCCGGAGCGTTTTGCCTGGCGGCGGTGTTTCCTTTCGGGCGAGCGTAGGCGTGTGCTGTTGTTTGCGGTATTCATGGATAGTGAGTGTGTGAATTGGGGTCCGTGAGGAGACTGTGGAAGTGAGTGAGTGGTGCGGGGAGTGAACCGGCGTCATAGGATTGCCAGCGTGCAGCCGCGGTGAAGCCCGATCAGAAGCCCATGGCGACTGTGAATGGGGGTAGAAGGCCGCCATGTTCAGCTTGTGTGAAATATCTTTTTGACAAGACGTGAATTCTGTTTAGATAGGCTTTCCCCGACGACGAACTTGCACTGCTATTAATGTCGCGAAGGTTTATGGGCTCTTGATCGGTCGTTTGTCTTGGATATCAAACTTGATGAAAGCGCCAGCGAACCCATGGCGGAATCTACGCCATGGCAATGGGTCGCAGTAATCAGATCCGAAGACTCTGGGTATCTTGTCAGCCCTGCATATTCTCCATCATACATGTAGTGTCCAACTAACCTCAATTGCCTTCGAACGTAAACCTGGTCACCGTACCGATAAGGACTAAGTTTTGCGACTTATCCTTTGTCTGGTCCAAGATCAGAGTGTAGTACCACCCGTTTCTGCCTACAGCCTTCTTGTTATGCTGCCCTGATGTGAAGCGTATGTACGTAGAATAGAGCGACGTCAGAGGAAGCGAAGATTTGGGACGAACGTTCAGCAGCAAAGGCTAGGGAAGACGGGAGCATTAAATTCAGGGTCAATAGGAAAGAAGAAAGACTACAAGTGGTTGCTAGAGAGAAGAAGCAGACGAGGACGAGGAGGAAGGAGCGCTGCACGACGACCTGGAGAGCGAGAGACGAGGAAGGCACGACGGCGTGGTAGTAGTACCGGGTACCTGGGGAAGGAAGACGCGACAAAACATCATTCGGAGTAACATTTGCAGAACGGGGCCGTCAGCCCTAGACATTTAGGGGCGGGTTCCGGGCAGTCGTCATCTCAGTAGACGACGCATTTCCACTGCATCCACGGTAGGTGTCATTGTTCATTACAACTACAAGGCTGTTGGGTGCGAAGAGAGAGCAACGCAGCGTTGTGGATGGTCGTCGACTACTCGACCCCGGCCTAGCGCCTCCTACTCGCCAGCCACTCAGAAGCCGCAGCTTCCCTCAGCCCCGAGACCGCAGACACGACCATCGAGCATCCTCAACCACTGGATCCCTTGCGCTGAATCCTGCTAGTATCCATCATCTCATTTCGAACCCGCACAACCGAGTGCCGGCAGCTGTCACAGATCCAATCAGCCACTACCGATCTGTTGCCTCGCCCTGTGACAAGCCGGCGCCACCCAACTGACGGTATTGCTTCTATTCAAGGCACGTAAGCGAGCCAGTAACGACCTGCAAACTGCATGTTCGCCCGCATCGGATCATCACAAGGTCACGCAGAATTCCCCTATCCTGATATCGGCCCATTGATTTCTTGTGGTCGGATATTAGATGCACACATGGAGCGTTGGCTGACGAATCGATTGTTATGTGGATCGGGCCACATGCACATGTACTTTTCACGTGACCATATGTTTATTAACTGCTCCTCCAGCGTGTGTGTTCTATTTCCTCCAGTCTCTACATCACCGGGTATAAGTCCTTCTAAATTCCGCTTCGCCACACTCCTTTAAGCGTATCTGTGACTTTCTGCGTCGTATTGATGGATGTCGTCTTGTTTCCACAACGTGCGGGGGCGAATACGAAAAACGCCGTGGATTAGGGCTTCGAGGAAATCGGTGGTCGACAACAAGTCGAACATCAATATGCTCAGGTGTCCAGTTCCGTCTTTCTCGCTGGCTCGAGTCCTGTATCCGTGATTGATATTCACTCGGGGACCTAGGACGCCGCTTGGAGCGAGAAGGTGGACGGTCGGGCTCATTGACCTTGTTTTCCTCAAGTGGCCGCCGGTGAGTTTGGTTCGGGTTGAACTCTCCTTGATTTGTACCCTGATGCAATCAGCTTGTGGCATGTTTTGTATGGCTAAGCAAACTTACAGCCGTCGGATAGATAGTCCCTGGCATCATTACATACTGATCCAGCGAGTGTATCAGGTCGGCAAAGTTGTAGCCAAGCCCAGGATGGCTAGGAAGAAACCGTTGGCCAACGTCATGTTCGAAGCTGACAGCAAAGTTTTGCGATGGCACGTACTCGGAGAGATTGTTGTACCATTGGGGATATGCACCATACCAAGTTGCTACGCTGGTATCTACATTGACCGTCATGTATATGTTCTTAACATCCTTTGGCTTCTGCACAAGCATCACAAAATCAAACTCGCGCGGTAATCCTGATTTCTGGAGCACATTCTCGCTGAGCGTCCAGACGGCTTTGGAGTCTTCAATAGTCTGCCCCGACCTGTCTTGCCTTGACCGCACTGAACCTTGGATACTCATCATGTGAAAGACCTTGTAGCTGCTTTGCACAGATGCTTGCGGTATTATATATGCACCGACGGGGGATGCCGGAGACACGCCCAATGAAGTCGAAAGGCTGAAGTTCCACTGGAGGTTCTCCGGGGATACAGCGCCAAACATGAGCTCTGGGGCGTGCTTCAGGATGCGCGGTTGCGAGCGCCCGGACCGTCTGTGGGAGCCGGAGCTGGGGTCTTCGCCGTGCAGGCTCACTTGAATCTCGGCACTCCTGAAGCGATGCGATTCCGGATCATGTGGATGAAAGACAAAACGGACAGAGACAAAGTACACATGGTTGATGGCGGCTCCATGAAGGACATCGGACCTGTAGAAGCCGTGTTGCAAGCGGTTCACATGAGCGGAGACGTACGCTCTTCCGGGCAGACGGCGTTCGTAGAGGCATATCTGGTTGAGATGAAGGCGCTTCTTCGGGATGTTGGGGTCGTTTGATGGAGGCTTGGCCGGCGCTCTACTTCTTTTGACGGGTGCATCTGATTGCGGTTGGTGAGGCTCCTCGTCTGCCTTGTCCGATTTGAGATGCTTGATGAGCGAGTGCATCTTGGGTGGCGTGTAAAAGGGTGGCTAAGGGTGGCCCTATGTGGCGCGGTACCTGGGTCATGCACACACGTTGCCTAGGCTTGGAATAGAGGATATGCAGTCGGGGGCTGTCATGTTGTTATAACAGCCATGGCTTTGGACGTGAGGATTGATCAAGCAACATGCAATCAAGGCAAAGGATACTGGCGCGGACCGCATGAGGTGTGGCACGGGGATGGTATTGTATCAACGCCTGGCATGGTCAGCACCTCGTGGGCTTTGATCTTGATCAGCTTGGCTTGAGTCGCGATAGTCATAGCCATAGAATCGGGGCACATGGCATGGCTTCATGCTTATATGGCCATGTGAGTGTTTGTTGGGTTATGGTTAAGGTGTTTGGGTGCGGGTGACCATGACAAAGGCTCGCTATCGGCAGCGGGCGGGTCCTTATCGTAAGCGGCCCCCGCAATCTGCCCCAAACGGTGAAGTCTGCGAGGCTGCTCAAGGGAAAGGGAAGTACTAGTAGGGTAGAAGGTGAGCCTGGGAAAAGGAACTTGGTGGGGCCTTGTATTTTCCTACTACGCCGACGACACATACGTAGTTACTGTACTTGGCTTGTGAACAGGCATCATGCAGCTGTGTCCCAAGGAGGTGTGTCACTGGCCGCCATGACTGCTAGTACCTGACCAAAGTTTGCTAACAATGTGGTGACAGCTTGACAAGCTCGTCATATCCCAGCTCGGCCTGCTTGCCCAGCGTCGCCTGGCACGGGGCGTCCAGTTGAATCACGCTGAAGCTGCTGTACGTCCAAGACGCCCTCGCATGCCCTCTGCTAACGGCTGCAGGCATTGATTGCAAACAATCTCCACGAAGTACGAGCCCCTCCACTGACTGCACGCGCATCCCCGCTCCCATGCTGAATGCCCATAGCTTATTCGCGATGGCAACCATACTGTCGCCGATCTCATGTCCATTGGCAAGACCATGCTGGGTCGCCGCCATGTGCAGCCTGCAGTTGTATCATCGCTCGCGGAGTTGATGGTCGAGGGCACTTTCCCCACAGGTACCTATCTTGTCACCGTCCATCGCCCCGTCTCTACCGAAGATGGAGACCTCGAAAAGGCGCTATATGGCTCCTTTCTGCCTGTTCCCTCGAATGAAATGTTCCCTCTGCCCGATGCCAGTGAGTACGAAGACACCAAGCAACCAGGCGCAATAGTCGCTGTTAAGGGAGAGAGCGGAATCATCAAACTGAACGAGGGGCGCAAGAGAATAAAACTCAGGGTGAAGAGCGTGGGAGATCGGCCAATTCAGGTACGTCAAGGGCGTCACATGAGAACACAGAACACGCGACTCATGACGATAGGTCGGATCGCACTATCACTTTATCGAGACGAACCCTCAGCTACAATTCGACCGCGTACGAGCGCACGGCTACCGACTTGACATTCCTGCCGGCACCTCGGTACGCTTTGAGCCTGGTGACACGAGGACCGTCACTCTTGTTCAAATTGGCGGGAATCAGATCATCAAGGGTGGAAACCAGATTGCTTCAGGCTTCATTGGCGACCTGTCTGTTGCCAACACGATCATAGAGAAGTTACAGGCCGGGGGTTTTCTTCATGAGCCCGAGCCCCATGGCGATGCTGCCCATATTGACATTTGTACCATGGAGCGACAAGCCTACATCTCAATGTTTGGTCCAACAACTGGCGACTTGGTGAGGCTAGGCGCTACAGATCTGTGGATCAAGGTAGAAAAGGACATGACCATATATGGCGATGAATGCGCATTCGGAGGAGGCAAGACGCTGCGTGAGGGTATGGGCCAGGCTGGTGGTCGATCGGATAAGGAGTCTTTGGATACAGTCATCACCAATGCCCTCATTGTCGATTGGTCCGGTATCTACAAAGCCGACATTGGAATCAAAGACGGCATGATTGTTGGCATTGGCAAAGCAGGCAACCCCGATGTCATGGACGGCGTGGACCCTAAGCTGGTGGTCGGAGCCTGCACTGATGTCATAGCTGGCGAGCACAAGATCGTGACAGCGGGCGGTATTGACACACACATTCACCTCATTTGCCCACAGCAGGCGGAAGAGGCTATAGCATCTGGAATCACAACAATGCTCGGAGGTGGTACAGGACCCAGTACTGGCTCGAATGCGACAACATGCACGCCTGGTAAGACACACATCAAACAGATGCTTCAAGCTATTGACGAGCTTCCTCTCAACTATGGAATTACGGGTAAAGGAAACGATTCTGAACTTCGACCACTACAACAGCAAGCCGAGGCCGGCGTTTGCGGTCTGAAACTGCATGAGGATTGGGGAAGTACGCCTGCAGCTATCGATGCTTGCTTACAAGTCTGCGACGAATACGACATACAAACACTGATCCACACCGACACACTGAACGAATCTGGTTTCGTTGAATCAACTATCGCGGCGATCAAGGGCCGAACGATTCACACATATCACACCGAGGGTGCCGGCGGAGGACATGCTCCAGACATCATCAGCGTGGTTGAGCATGACAACGTACTGCCCTCCTCGACCAACCCTACCCGGCCATATACACGCAACACGCTGGACGAGCATCTCGATATGCTCATGGTATGCCATCATTTGTCCCGCAATATTCCCGAAGACGTAGCGTTCGCCGAGTCGCGTATCCGCGCTGAGACGATTGCCGCAGAAGACGTACTTCATGATCTCGGCGCCATCTCAATGATGTCCTCGGACTCCCAAGCCATGGGTCGTTGCGGCGAAGTCATTCTCCGTACCTGGAACACGGCGCACAAGAACAAGGTGCAGCGCGGCACGCTCAAGGAAGACGAGGACACCGACGCAGACAACTTCCGCGTCAAGCGATATATCAGCAAGTATACAGTCAACCCAGCCCTTGCCCAGGGCATGGGCCATCTCATCGGCAGCGTCGAAGTAGGCAAACTTGCCGATCTCGTCCTCTGGACTCCAAACAACTTTGGCGTAAAGCCAAATTTGATTATAAAGAGCGGATTCTGCTCTTACGCCGTCATGGTAACTACTCCCCTCCACCTCCACCACTTACCTCCTTCCTGAGACGACTTTACTAACACACTTGACCTCAAAGGGCGACCCCAACGGCTCCATCCCCATGGTCGAACCCCGCATCATGCGCCCCATGTTCGCCCCGCTCGTCCCCGCTTCCAGCATAACATTCGTCTCGCAAGCCTCGATTGCCTCGGGCGTCGTGCACTCGTATGGCCTGCGCAAGCGCGTCGAAGCCGTCAAGAATTGCAGGAACATAGGCAAGCGTGATATGAAGTTCAATGATACGAAGCCTAGGATGAAGGTCGATCCTGAGAGTTATACGGTAGAGGCTGATGGCATGGTTTGTGTGGCGGAGCCGGCGGAGACGTTACCATTGACGCAAGGGTATTTTGTTTATTGATCTCTTTCTCTCTCTTTTTTTTTAAAAAAAAAATCTTTCATGTTACAAAAGATTGGATGTTTGTTGTATCTTGTATAAATCCTTGGATACCATTACGATGCTTGTCAAATTGCAATTATTCATACTTTTCCTTTTTGGGGAGGGAGTAAACGAATTCCTTTCGCAGACTTGTTCCTCAAATCAAGTATTGTCTTTGACAAGAACGTATATTCGAAATAACGCTGCATCATTCAAAGACACTATTGCTTTACTTTTACTTGCCCCGTAAGTAATCTACTTTTCTGGCCCCAATAGCCTCTCTCTCTCTCTCTCTCTCGCTCTCTCTCCCTGTTTTGTATCTTCCATCACAACCAAATGAATACCTATCTCCTATTCCAGAAAAACTGCCAAGGCCACAAGTCCCCAAGCCTTCCAAAAAGAATGCCCCAAAGGCAACACGTTCATGACACTACCTTGAATACCATCAGCCTCCTCTCATGCTGACCACTATCTCCCTCTGTTCCTTGCTTTCCGCCCCATCAGCCTTCTCCTTCTTACTCATCGGACTCCCGTTACTGCCTCTACCCAGAGTGCCTTGTCTCTTCCGTTTGACTGCCGGTTCAAAGTTGCTCGTCGCCAAGCCGAGCATCGCAGAACTGCTGAGCTCAGTATTCGTCCTCGCACCACCTAGAGCATGCATAAGCTCAGGTCCCATGTCCGTGGTATCGATCTGATGATAATGATGATGATGATGATGATCGAAACTACCAAGCTCCTCCCCCAGAGCACTAAACAGCTGTCTCTCTAGACGATCAGTGCTATCGGTACTTGATTGTGAATTACGAGACTTGTGGGTAGGTTTGAACGGCGAGAGATTGCTGGTAACCACTGCCGCATTCATCTCTAAACTGGGATCAACAGCATCGACGTCGATGATTTCAACTTGCCCAGGTATACTTTTCTGATCATCTTGGGCGAAATTACCCTGTACCTTTTGAACAAAGCTTTGTTCCACTTGAGAATCCGAACTGGTTGTCGGCATCGAACACTCATCTTGCCGGGTCGCTTGGTCTGACAGCTTTGGTGAATCAAACATCAAGCCCTCGTTTCTGCTCCTTGAATTAAAATTCGATGGCCCCTGAGCTGAGCTGAGTCTGCTGATTTCGGTGGCTGACTGTGGCGCATCGCTTCGGTTGACACGATGCGCGCTTGCCTGAGTTGAGGACCAATCTCTCATTGATAATTCTGAAATGGTTGCTGGTTGCCCCTGAGCAAAAGGGTTCGGCGTTGGAACGCGGTTGGCATGGGGAAACGGCGTTGGAAATCGCAATTGCGATGACCCAATATCTTCCTTGTTATGTGGCATAGACAGGCGTGGCCTTGCAGACATTCTGTCTTTTCCATCGTCTTGGGAGTGATATTTGTGCGATGACGGCTTGTTCGAGACGTTTCGTAAGACACTGCTGGAATCTTGATACGATAGTTTGCGAGCCAGAACCCCAGAGGACGGACGTTTGGTCGACGGAGCAGTCCCGAATTTCGGTGGATAGTAAGTGTGAGCGGCTTGTTGACTAGCTGGCTCATGAAACGGTCCACCAGGTGTCCGAGAAATCTCACGATTATGCTTTGGTGGGCTTATTGCATCGATTATCTGGCCCAACTGGTCATCCCGAAGCGTAACGACAAATTGCTTCTCTTTTGGGGGTTTAGAGTAATCATCCCAGTCTGTACTTTCGCTCTGAACATGCTGAGACATATTGCCCATCCATGGCAGACCATTGGTCGATGTATGTGAGCCGTACATGTAATTCGGCATGGGGTGATCAGACAACGCGAATATCTTCCTCTTTTCTGACCAGTCGTCTATGCTGGCGGTGTCGCCAGTGTGATTGAGCGTACTGAATGCATCATTCCATGTAGTTGCACGACGAGTGTGGCTAGTAGGGGCAACAAAATGCGTTGGAAAGTGTGGAACAGGTGGCAGGTGCGCGTTGGATTGTCTCTTGGGCTCGGCGTCATTCAATCTAGTGAACACGGGTTGTACATTATGCAATTGTGGAGTTTGCATGTGCATGTTTCCTATAAAAGGATGCGCATCAGGGGTCCACGAAGTTGTTGGAGATGCCTGAGGGTACTGGCTGTCCCGGTTAAACGCATCGGGAAGGTAGAGTGGGTTCGAGATCGGCCATGAGATTCCGGTCTGCTGAAGGATATCTGCATTGCTTGAACATAGTCTACCATAGGGTTCTAGCATTTCGGAACATACCTTTTGGTGCATGCTGAAATGAGAAGCAAACGAGCTCATTGGCAGTGCCAAAGTCTAAACTCCCAGGACTTTGCGTCTTGCTGATCAGTTGTTCTGAAAGCACGACGCGTATGCGCCCATATGGGTCACGAGCATCCCAAATGTTATTTGTGAGCGTAAGATTGTTGAAGGGAGGGAACTCGAGAGGCCGTTTCCGCTGGCTCGAAGGTAGATCATTGAAGGTGAGCGACCTCTTCTCATAGGCTCCACGATAGTCAGATCTTGTCTTACCCAATCTTTGTTCTGAATGACTCACCAATCTCTTGAGGCCATTTCGTATTCAAGTCAAAGAAGCCGTGACTGAGTTGATCAGTAGGTATCACTCTCACTCGGCAGCAAATGCTTGAGGCTTACAAGAGTCTGGCCTCGCCCACAATGACCTGGACGGCGAACACTATCTTTTGATTGCCTTTGCGTCGGGACTCGAGGAGCGCTGAGGCTTTCAAGGTCGTACGCCATGAATGAAGTGAGATACGAAATGGTGTCGAGGGTGGTAGCGAGGTGATGAAGCAGGTCAACGTCGGCAGTTGACGCCCGTCTGTAGTGTGTCAGTGTACTTTACCCCAAGTGATATCAAGCGAGCCTAAAAGAGACTAGATAGCAGTGCAACTCACACTCCACTTGCGAGACAAAGCAAGCGGTCTTGAACTCCTGAATCGGAACATGAGAGTCTCGGGGAAAGAGGATCACATCCCAATCATTGTAGCGCATGATCGGCGTGTGATTGCTGTTGTTCAGATCCAAGAGAGCAACAAGCAACTGGTAGTTGTGCTGGAGCGGGATTACGTGAGACGGGGAGACGAGGCATGTTGACGAGTTGAGGGCTGGGTAATGGCGGGCAAACCTGAGGAGCCTCATAGGAAGGTACGAATGGTCAGGTTTATCACACGTCACATGGTGACTAACTCATTGACTTCTGGATATCACGGAAATTGATAACCATATGACGATGCCGACCAAGGCGAAAGATGCGTCTTGATTTCGATTAGGGTACAGTGATGAGCTGAGCAAAAGAAGGGCGTATCCTGCTAACAGATCGGAACAAATATGTCCGTCAGTTCCCTTGTTTTTATCAAGTACCTGTCTGGTTGCCGATCAACCATAGCAAGACGACACATGCGCTATCCATAGAACGCGCATCTTCCAAAATAAAACGCCTATATCATAGAATCATTTCGTGATGTGAGAAACATTAGATTGGTGGAGGAACCTCCTCCTTCCGTAACATGGGTATTCGCTGTTTTGGTATTCGCCAAACGCCTTGCTAAAACAACATAGTCCCATATCCGAAAGCAATGTACGCCGACATTACGGTGAAGTGCCCCCCCCCCCCTCCTTTAACTCCTTGCTAAGCCATCAAGTATTACTGCTGTGTGCACATCTGGCCGATCTGGCCTGGCTGGCGGGCCAATCCAGAAAGGGATCTGCTACGAAAAGGAACCGTTTGGATCGTTCGATTGGGGCGGCGTGAAACGAGTGAAGCTACCAAGGCCGGATTGGAGACCGTTTGCTGCGCCGCTCTGAACAGTAGGTGCGTTCTGACTGTCGTTTGGTGAGCCAGTGTAGTTATTGTTTGCGATGGATGAATAAGGCGGAGGCAGCGAACCCTGCGTGGGAGGACTGCGCGCAGCAAGGTTAGTGAAATACTCCCTGAGCTCTGACAAGGCAACAAATCATACACACGCCAGCCAAACTTTACATACGCGCACGAACAAAGAAAACCAACTATGATGCACTTGGAACCAGACCGTTAGATGAATCAAACAAGTAAGCAAGTAAGTAAGCAAGTAAGCAAGCAAGCAAGCACGCAACAAACCACGCAGAAAATAGAAGAATCGTGTGATTGGAAGGATAGCCAATCTGCTGGTCACAGAGCGCAACCGGTAAAAGAAAGGCATTCGACAGAAAGCAGCACCCGACCCATGCATGACTAGCTACATCCCATAGATGCTCCCGAAAGAAGAGTAGCACGCTCTGAAAGAAAAGTCCGAGTGGGAGAATGGATGGCCTGTTATACAAAGACTCCCCTCTATGGCCCTCCAGCAAGATGGTGTCGTCAGAGAAAGTCGAGAACTTTTAGAGTACCGCCCGTTATAGAACTAAAGACCAAATCGCTCGAAATCGTCATTGCCGAGTCATGAAAGGGGTCGTTGCAGTAAAGCCAACGGGATGAACCACGAATGAAGCGCCGTGCAAGCAATACAGAGGGAAAGAATGCGCTTACTGTAACAGAGTTAGCACTGGCAGCGGCAAAAAGAGGGGGAGGTTGAGGTAGGAGAGAATGCTCAACTGCCGAGGAGGCGTTTGCATTATCCAACCCTCAAGGCGTGCTGTCGCCTTACCTTCATCATAGGACCGTAACCGCCGCCACCACCGCCGTAGGGGTGTTGCGGGGGCATGCCCATTCCAGGGCCAAAGGGCACTGGTGGAGGTGGCGCAGGGCGGTATGGGGTACCGGCGGGTCCAGAGTTGTTCTGAGAGCGACCCCAGCTAAGACGCACGCGGGAGTTGCCAATTGGGTAACCTTGCATCTGGTTGATAGCCATCTCTGCGGCGTGGCGCTGCACGAACTGGACGAAGCCACATCCCTTGCCTGGAGGAATCTTGACATAGGTGATTTCACCGAAACCTTGGAAGAAAGAGCGTAGCTCGTCCTCGGTAACATAGCCCGAGAGACCGCCGACGAAGACGGTAGTGTTGTTGGGATCCGTGAACTGGTTCATGGGCTGGGGAGCGCCATAGTAGTTACCCATTGGGGGAGCACCCATGGAGTACATGCCCATGCCTGGGCCGCCCGCACCCTGGGGCATACCCATTCCGCCGGGGCCGCCTGGACCACCGCTCTTGTTCTTTGGTGTTGCAGTAGAAATACGCATGGGGCGGTTGCCGCAGTAAACGCCTTGCATCTCAGTCAGAGCCTTTTGCTGGTCTTCCTCGCTGGCAAATCGCACGAATCCATAACCACGGGACATGCCACTGATGGGGTCCGACATGATCTTTGCCGACTTGGTCGAGGGATACTTGTTCTGGAACAACTGGACAAGGACGAATTCGGTAACTTCAGGGCCCAAGTCTCCTACGAAGATGCTAAATTCGGGGCCACGCTCGTCGCGGCTATTCTTTTAGTGTTAGAGATCATCGCAGTATACATGTGAGAGACCGGACATGACTTGCCTCCTATCAGCGAGACCGCCACCAGAGGCCCAGTTGAGCTTGAATGGACGGTTCGAGTTTGGGATCAGTTGTCCGTTGAGGTTCAGAGCCTTGGCCGCAGCATCAGGGCTCGCAAAGTCGACGAAGCAATATCCAGCATTGCTGCTATGCGGTAGTTAGCCTGGTGGCTTTCTAGAGTGGGATTGTATGCTTACCCGGAGAACTTGTCACGGATCATCTTGACATTGACTGTCTCACCCATGTTGTACCAGATGCTGCGGACGAAGTTCTCGTCAATCCAGGGCTCGAGCTCACCCATCCTGTGCCATTGTTAGCATCAACCTATTTTGCTGCATGCCGTGTGACGCTGGGGCGAGCGTTGGGCACATTGCACATGGCGGGCGCAGCGTGGGGGCACATGCGTGGACTCACCAGAGAGTCGTCTTTCCGGCACCCTGGCCTTGACCGTCGCCGCCAGCGCTGCCTGGAGGGCCCATATTGCCCTGGGGTGGGAAGCCGTTGCCGGAGGTGTCCATGGGCTGACCCATGTCGCCCGGCTGTGGGGTGGGGTTGTTCATGTCACCCTGGGGCGGGCCCTGGAACTGGTCGTTGTAACCGTTGTTGAAAGACATGCTGGATAGATCAAGCGGGGTAGTCGGATGGACTAGCGGAGGTGGGGAGTAAGGGTAAGGCGCTCTAATTATGATTGAGAAGTGTAGGAGTCGTTTATATGTCTGCGCGCGAAAAGCAATGGTTAGCGTCGGTGAATGGGCGAGTAAGTAAGCCAGGCAGCGGGAGCGAGGTGAGTGCAAGGCCAGGCAGGGCAGGGCAGAGTAGGGCAGGGTCGGGTCGGGCAGGGCAAGGGCCCTAGGCGCGCACACACTCACCACTGGGAACGATGCTCCTGGTGTCGCAGTAAGGGAAACGTAGCCTGTGAAGGTGTGAAGTGGGCGCTGACGTCGGGCTCAGGCGCAAAGGCAGCTCGGCCAAGGAAGGAGCCTAGTAAGCTAAGAGACACTCGGAACAAGCGGCGACAGTAACTCGGGATCGAGCACCAGGGACTGTGCGGGTGATGGCAGTGAATGAGTGACCGTGAGGAGGCTCGAATTGCAATCTGTGCGGGCCAGTCAGTACCGTGTGCAGGATGGCCCGACGCGATGGATGACATGGGGGGGCGGGGGCGGGCATGAGGCTCGTCTCGTTGGTTGGGTCACGACACCATGACCACGACCGCGACCCCAACGGCGGCAGCGGGGGGGCGACGACGACGACGACGAGGCAATTGCGCTCACAACTGGGCCGTCAACGGGCAGCGGGCTGGTTTGCGATGCGAACGAGTCCGTGCAGACCGACGACGTCAGCGGGCTCGATGCGCACACACACAAGGCAGCGCTGGCAATTGCGTGCGAACAATTCTGCGTGCATTGTCGATATGCAGCAGGCACAGTTGGGGCGTGCCAAGGCGAGAGATGAAAATTGTGCTGTTTGGGGGGGGGGGCTTACCTGCAGCAAAGACTCAAGGACACAGAGGACGGAGGCGGACGGGAGAAACAGGTCGAATCCAAACACCAGAACGCAAGGGAAGCAGAGAAGAAGACGGCGACGAGAGTCGGGGAGGGGGGGGAAAGATGTGTGTGAGAAGAAAGGTGGGTGGGGTAAAAGAGCAGAGAGCGCAGATGATGTGCTGCCGAGCGAATCCGCTAAGTTTACGGCGCTCGGTAGCGACGCGCAGAGACGAAGCTGGGGGCGTGAGAGCAGAGGATGGCGCCACGATTTGCTCGATCGGGCAGACACAAGCTTTGGAGATCGATACAAGGATGGTGGCCCTCACGGCTGCAACGCCCTCTACCAGGCCGCAGATTGGCTGCGACGCCATTGCACGCCCAGGCAAGGCCGGAATTAACGATCTCCTGTGCGTCAACTGCTGACTTTAGCTGAGCTGGTCGTTGGGCCCACCCCTGGCCGCTGCGCCGCTGCCACTGCTCAATGACGCGCAGCGCCATGGGACAGACATGGCCGAGTGCGGGGCGGTGCGCTGTGCACTCGTCCTTTGTGTGCATATGTGATGTGGATACAGAGTATACTAACTTACTTACTTGCATACATATACATACATACATGCTCATTACTCCTACTACTCCCCCTCCCCTGTTGCCTTTCCGGCCCAGCCAAAGCAAAGCGCCGTCCCTCTGCACCAAATGGCCGATGCCCCTCACCGCTCACAGGGGCTAACAGCTGCACCTCTCTCCCAGCCAAGCTGACAGAGACATGTCACAGCCGCCCTCCGTCGGTGGACCCATTCAGCCCATCCAGCCCATCCAGCCCATCCATTCCACAAGTGTGCGTACGTATACGTACACGCCTATTACTCCTCCTATGTCTGCATCTAGCAACCTCGTCGGCAGGGACCTGGCCTTGGCCCAAGGATCCCGTACGCCCTCTCTCTCTCTCCACACACACGTAGTACACATCAGCATTTCGTATCTATGCAGGCTATGCACCCATCAATCAGCATAGCAAGGAGCCCACCTCACACATCCATTGCATTTCATCATGATTCGCATTGTATCCACCCGTCTACCATGGCGCTCGCCATTACATATGTAGTATTGTAATTGTATTGTATTGTATCGTATCGTATGCACTCTAGACCACACACCCCTCGCCCATCTACACAGCCTGGCCAGGCGCCGTCTCCGGGATGCCAGCAGCAGCCTTGGCCTCGCCCAACTGCTCGCGGCCCTCTGCAAACACCTTGTCAAAGTCATACTCGTACCACCTAATGTCCGGGTTCAGCCCGGCAAACTTCCACTCGCCGTCAATCTTCTTGTACCAGTGTGTGTTGAAGCTGTGGGCGTGGCCCTTGACCGCCACCGTCGTCCGCGACTCATCCGTATATCGCTGGTGAGGCACTCGCAGCTGGTGGTACCCCGTAATCTCATCCTCGGCCGTCTTCTCCCACCGTGTCCCGCCGATGAAGTGCTGTGTCTTGAGGAGGGGGTTGCCAAGCACCGCAGGGTCAGAGGCCATGGTCACAAACTCATCCGCTGGCATGGCCTCCCACATCTTGTCCAAGAAGGACCGGTAGTCGATCTTCAGAGTCGGAGCAATGCACTTGCGCAGACGATCCCAGTCCTTGCTGTCGTAGCTGTCTGCCCATTCGTAGCATGCCGATTGACAGCCCATAACCTCTGTTCCCAGTTAGCCATGCCCATCACACACTCACTGCACACACGACATACCCTCAAATGTAGGCTGGAGTTCTTTCTTCTCAAACATGATGACTTCTGTGCTCTGGTTCAATTGCTTTGGGATGAGGATTTCAATGTTGTACTTGCATCTTGTTTGTACCCTTTGGTCTTTATATTTCAATTGCTCCATATTCATCCACCACTGCAACGGGCATCGACTTCTGCCACTCGTCTTCGGGTCCCCGCTCAACGGGGCCCCCTCGACACTGCCGGCACCGTCCTGCGCGACGGGGCCGGGCGTCTCTCTCAAGGCCGGAGACCCTCTGTTTCAAATTCGGCCAAAATGTCTCTGCACTCAAGCTTGGCCTCGTAGCCGACAAACATTTCGACTCCTCCACGGTAGTTACTGCCGCGGGCCCCTCACGGAGAAAGCAGGCGCACGTGCCACGAACGCTGCTATCTTTCCGATGGTGCGCCGTAACCTCAACCCTCACCTCACATACACTCATCCTATACTATGTCTATCCTTGGTGGCTTGCAAACTCATGCCTTCTCCTTCATTGCTGCTCCAGCTCTTGGGAAGTTGTGAAAATGTGATGCATTTACCTGACTGTAGGCCTGGCGCAATGCACATCGCTCTGATGTCAGTAGCCTCCAGTACTACAGACTAACATGTACTGCAAGGCTGATACCTCGGTTGCTTCTCATCACCAGTCTGGACTACCTCCATCTAACACAGGACCACTGAGACCCAACCTTTCTTTGAGCAGGAGATTTCTCCGCCTCAGCACATATGGCTTTTGGCCCCCAATTTTCAGAAGCTGTAAATTTCACCTTCTCAATGACCCACTTTCTCTTTCTCCAGTCACGTACTTTCTCAACAACTCAAAATGACCCTGTGTCCGTCCTTATCGGCTTCCTGGCGTATTCGTATCAATCCACTCTCTGTTCCTCTCTGTTTCTGTACAACCAAGGCGAGCGAGTTCCCACTTGATCGATAACACCATGTCGTCTTGGGATCCACTTCTGCCACCGTGGAGACCACCTCTGTGGAGACCGCCCCAGTGGTGGGCCACAGACAGCAATTCAAAAGACGGATCGCGTGGAAAGAAGATCAAAGATGCATATGCAAAGGCAAAAAAATGCACCTTATGCAACAACTTTGTGTGGCCGACCGAAGGTGTAGAATTTCGAATCGACGAGTGGTCGTCGTCTGCTAAAGGAGGTTGTGCTGGCTGCATGGTTCTATGTGCCGTTGCAACTTTGATTGAATATACAATAGAGTCTCCTGAACAGTCGAGTCCCATTGGAAGTATGCGGTTCAAAATGGAGCATTCACGAATCTTGGCCACATCAGATTGGCGCTATGGTTATGATGTGTACTCTCCGCACAGTACGTCCAAACGTAATCGTAGCGTGGTGACGGATGCTGATTTCCTTAGTGCAACAAAATCCTTGGGAGATACCGTATTTTCCCCCAGAACTTGAAGTTGCATCATACTCTGGATCCAGTCATGCCATCAAGCGCACGCTATCCTGGCTACGGGCTTGTGACGAGACACATCAATCGTGTAGGCGCACTACTTCACCTCTGCCATCTCGTGTTGTCCTTATCCAAGGACCACAGAATATAAAGCTTCATGAAAGTAATGGAGAAACCGAGCCCTATGCCTGTCTAAGTCATTGCTGGGGCAAGAAACATATCATCAGGACGACTACATCTAATCTGTCGCTCCACAAGCAACAAATCAAGTGGAGCCGGCTCCCTCTCACATTCCGACATGCCGTGTCCTTTGCCTACCGCCTTGGCTTAAAGTATCTCTGGATCGACTCGCTGTGCATTATCCAAGACGATGTCGATGACTGGCGCCGCGAAGGAAGCAAAATGGCTCAAATCTATTCCGGGGCTTACATTACACTCGCTGCTACAGCATCTCGAGATGCATCAGGTGGCTGTTTCCGCCACGGCGCCAAACGCTCTCTCTTCCGCCTCTCATATCCGGACGAAAAAGGTTCCAAGCTAGACCTCTACGTCCGGCCAAGATTAAAGAACGCCAGCTGGGTCGAAGGCAGAGCGCCCTTGGTACCTCGTGGATGGACACTACAAGAACGACTGCTTTCTCCACGGGTCCTGTATTTTACGCACGAAGAGCTCGTCTGGGATTGCAAGACCAAGAATGATTGCGAGTGCTCCATCCCACCCCCCTTCGCCTTACTCTCAAATATGTGCAGTCTTTCCTGGCTGAACGACAAGCTGCATGTCACCAATGGCGACGACCACTCAGATAGCTCGAAAACATGGCACACGATCATCGAGCAATACACTCAACAACGCCTTACGTATGAAAAGGATGTATTCCCCGCCTTGCAAGGTATAAGCAAGATGTTTTCTATTTACACCAAATCCCGCTATCTAGCCGGTCTATGGGAAAACACAGTGATATCGGATCTGCTATGGATGCGTTATAGTGGAATTCGCCGGCGGCCCCAAATATGGCGTGCGCCATCCTGGTCCTGGGCCTCTGTTGTAGGCGACATATATTGGGACAGCCAGGCCAACAACAAGTCTTTCCGCGCCCTCGCTACGTGCATCGCAGTAGAGGTACAGCCAGTGAACGCTGACGCCTTTGGAGAAATAGCATCTGCCAGTCTCACGCTGAGAGCTCGCTGTTTCTCCAAGGCAGCGCAAGAGCCGTGGCTGCCACTTACATATCCACGTCAGAACATGGTGCCGTATGTTGATCTAGAGGGTCCTGCTTGGAGCCAGGACGGTGTTGGGGCCGCTGTTAATCTCGATTGCAAGGTACCCGAGTTTGACCCGACGAGGCCGCAGAGCAAGATGCTGGGTCTAGAGATGCGTATTAGGACGGTCGTCATGGCGCAGTACTACTCGGAAGACTATAATTTCACCAAGTTTGATTGTTTGCTGCTGCGGAAGACAGCAGAGAAAAGGGAGCAAACTACGTACGAGCGGTTTGGATATTTGAAGATGCAAGCGCGAGACGTGCATCTCGATGCATCCGAGCTTCCCTTGGATGAAGAGGAGATATTGTACATTGTTTAAGTGAGCTGTACATTTAAGCACATTTTCTTGAGCAGAGAAAAGATCATGACTAGTATTCTTAGAGGTGCAAATGAAAGATTATGGTATTATCCAGGTGTGTTTGGTAAAAAAAAAAAAAAAAAAAAGGATATGACAAGAAAAACATGCGTGGTATCAGGATGGTGAACAAACGCTATACGCCCCGTCCCGGAATTTAAAAGCATTCCAAAGAATGACCTTGGGATATCATAACGGTCCTTTCTCCCTTCTCTCTCTCTCTTTCATCCACACCCCCCTCAACTGGTATCATGCGTTACTCCACGCTCCAACGTAACCACCCCAGAACATCCTCAACCCACCCCCTCCTTACTTATACTGCGGCACGCCCTGCGGCGGCGGAGGAGGCCCCTGCCCCCCACCATTCCCGCCCATCATAATCGCCGGCCCCCCCTGGCCCTGACCCGGGCCCTGATCCATCTGCTGCAGCACATCCGGCCGATACTTGATATCCTGCCAAAAGTGGCAAGTCTCGCAGCCGACCTCCTTGTAGGGCTTGAGCGAAAACGGGATAACGGGTATGAAGCAAAACGTAAACCACTCCCAGCGCTTCATGACGCCCGTTCTAAAGTTGCCGCAGTTTTGGCATTGTACCTTGATGTGCCCGGCGCCTTTGAGCTCAGAGGTGAAGGCTAATTTCATTCGCGTTAGTTGCGTAACGAAATGCATGAGGGGGGGGAGACGTACTGTGTGTTCCGCAGGTGAAGAAGAAGAACATTGTTGCGGATTATGGGGACGCTGTAGCAGCGCTGTGGGGTTGTAGGTGGTGTAGTCGTTTTCGCGGGGTTTGAAGGCGGTTGTGGTATTCCCAAGGAGTCCGAGTCGAGTCGAGTCGAGTTGATTCAATTGGATGGGATGCGATTCGCGCTTCGAACAGGTGGTTACGGTAAGCGCGTTGCTTTCTGTTGGACGGTAATTTCCGTACGCGTTGGCTAAGTCAATAGTACTGTGGAAACCGATGAAGAGTATGCGGCAGGTTATTTGGAGGTTAGAAGTGAAGTGTTGAGAAGTCGGGTGATGCTGTGGTGCTGGTCAACGGATTCGTGGAGGTGTTGGCGCCGAGCTGGTCTGCGTCATCAAAGGCTACTCAGCCACACTGGGCAGACATTTTCTCGACTGGTACTAGCGGCCGAGTTCGCCGCGCCACTGGGTATCTGGGGAAATGCAGGATGACCTGTACCGAATTTATGTTGGATCACATTACCTACACTTGTAGATCTGGCACTCTTCGTGTTGGTCTATGTGGAGATCACAAACTCCAAGACCTGAGCTTTGTTCTCAAATGGCCTTACGTTCTAGTGAATTGCCCAATCATGTCTGACAATAGTTATCAGTCACGTGATTATACTTCACATTCCATATCATGGTCAATACATTACAACAAGAGCACAATCGTTTCATTATGATATCACTAGGTTGACCTCCAAAGTCATCAAGATGCAAAGAAGGAGAATCGTCGCAGTCGTAGGATTGGGATGCGGTGATCTCATCGTGTCTGGGTGGTAGGACGCCATTGAATCGCAGAAAGTCCCCGAGTCCTGTTGAAAAGACAACAGTCACATGCCGAGAAAAATATACAGTCTTCTTATACATACAGCAAAGACCAGTCAAGCACCACTCCGAGTCCCAGCTTGAAACGAGACGGCCTTCTTCACTCCTGGACCATGAGGCATTCTTTCGCAATGAGAGATGACATGGCTCGTAGATAGACAATGGACCCCACTCCGGGATGATGCATCTACTGTGTCTTGAAGAGTAAGATTGCGCAGTGACCGAGGTAAAAGTAGATGAAGTGCTTCGTCTCTGATGCGAGGTCAGATGATACTGGTTATTACAAGGTCAAGAAGAAAAATTACCATGAGTAACGAAGCTTCCAAAGTTGCGGCCTACGATGCAGTGCCATGTGGCGCCCTTCCTGCTGTCAAACTACCTGGGCGTTAGCGGGCGCTTATGACAGTCATCGAGGGCCATGTTTCTCACCTCCTTCTTGATGTACTGAGCAATGTCCTAACACCAGCTGTTAGTTTAAGACCCAGTCATGACCCCAGGTCGGATGAGTAGTGCGGCTCACCTTCTCAATAGTGAACTGCTCCATTGCCGATTGCGCTGCCCGATGTCAGCTGTTCTGTCGGCCTCACGCAGTGTGGAGATAACTCACCGACTTCAATAGCCTCTTGCTGCATCTCTTCGCTCTGTCACACATATGTTAGGAGAGCCCCAGAGAATAATCCCGGATGTTCCGTACCATATCCGCCGACTTAATCTGGGCTGCCAATGATATCAGTTTGTGCTTTGGCAAAACTACCCGGCATAAACAAAAGGGGCCTTACCATCCTGCTTCTGGGTATCTGACTTTTCGCTTGCCATGGTGCTGATTCAAGGTATTACACAAGTAGTAGTTAATATATTGGTCTTTTGGAGAGAGGTGTAGTCTTATAATGGACGAGAGTGAGGCTATGCTCAGGTTGCAAGGCGTGTGTTAGTGTTTGAGTAGGCACTCGCGCAGCCATAAGCCGTTGGCCCGAGCTCCCATATGCGCGCTAGTGCGCTAGCGCAGAAATGAGTATTAAGACTTTTTTTCTGGACGCGAACTTTTAACTGAAATTTGTTGCATCCGCTTCCAGCACACCAAGCTTTGAGCAGGCCAAAGCGTACACAGACTTCGGTAGCATGGAGTCTTCACGCATCTTCGTCCGCGGCCTGCCTCCCAAGTTCACCGAAGATGACGTGCGCAAGCATTTTGCCAAATACCCCATCACAGACGTCAAGTTCTTTCCGCATCGACGGATAGGCTACGTAGGCTACAAGACACCAGAAGATGCTGCCAAGGCGGTCAAGTACTTCAACAAGACCTTTATCAAACTCACAAAGATCTATGTTGAGATTGCGCGCCCAGTATGTACATTCTCATCTTGACGGCGGCGACAAGCGGGGCTAATTTGCACAGATTGCCGACAAGGAACTACCCAAGTCGCGACGACAGCAGAAGCTGGAGAAGAGCGCCTCTATCAATGACGAGTACAAACCGCCACTGCGGCAAGAAAACGAACTCAAGCGCAAACGAGACGAGGCTGAACAGGATCCCAAGCTCAAGGAGTTTCTCGAGGTCTACCAGCCGCCTTCCAAAACGAAGATTTGGGCAAATGGCGAGAGCCATGTAGATGAGGCAAATGCTGCTGAGGATACTGTCGTCCCAGAGATTGCTGTGCCAGAAGAGGAGAGCGATGACGAATATCAAGTCATTTCGAAGAAGCCCAAGGTTGCGGCAGAAACTACAGCCACGCCTGCCCCAGCGCAGCCATCTTCTACTGAAGAGTCTACAAAGGATCCTGTAGATGCAGCGGTAGATACTGGCGAAGCGATGGAAGACGTACAGGAAGTGCCAACTGCTGAGCCGGGGCCTGTTTCGGACATGGATTGGCTACGCTCAAGGACAAACAGAGTCCTGGAACTAGTCGAAGATGACGAAGTACCTGTGTCAAACGTACCAGCTTCCCAAGCGCCAGCACCACAGCCTCCTAGAGCTGCAGAAGACTCAGCCGAGCCAGTGGAGGCGCAGCCAGAGCCCCCACAACCAATGGCGGAACAGCCTGAGACTGCTGCGCCTGACGAAGAAGACAAGATTCGCGAGACTGGTCGTCTGTATCTTCGAAATCTACATTACGAAGTGACAGAAGATGAGATCCGAGAGCAATTCTCTAAGCACGGAGCTCTTGAAGAAGTAAGCAGTCATCTCTTTCTTTTCCACTACGCACCCCGTGCAATGATGATTTCTGAGATAGGGACAACTGATGCTTCGGCATTTGAGGTGATCTCTCGAAAGCATTTTAGTAGATGTACTTTCTTTCTGATAGCAGGGAAACTTCTTCGTCAATTCTTCAGATTATGTCGACGTATCTTTGCTGACCATTGCAGGTGCATGTGCCCTTGAAGAAAGCTGATAGCAAAGGCAAAGGCTTCGCATTTGTTCAATTTCAAAACCCGAACGACGCAGTCGAAGCATATCTCGACAACGACAACACCATCTTTCAGGGCCGCCTTCTTCATATCATTTCTGCTAAAGCAAAGAAAGACACCAAGTTGGATGAATACGAGATATCTAAGTTGCCTTTGAAGAAGCAGAAAGAGATTAGGAGAAAGCAGAGTGCTGCCAAGGCAGTTTTCAACTGGAACTCGCTCTACATGAATGTCAGTTCGCTCCATCGTGTCTGGAGGAAATATGCTCACATGTCTCTAGGCTGATGCGGTTATGTCTACTGTTGCGGATTGCATGGGTATTAGTAAAGCTGAGCTGCTTGACCCTACGTCGTCAGATGCAGCAGTCAAGCAGGCACACGCCGAGACCCATATCATTCAGGAGACAAAATCATACTTTGCACAGCACGGCGTTGACCTTGAAGCTTTTCAAAGGAGTGCAAAGGGTGATCTTGCTATCCTTGTTAAGAACATTCCTCACGGTGTGACAGCTGATGAGCTCCGCAAGCTGTTCGAGGAGCACGGCACTGTGAACAAGTTCTTGATGCCACCAACAGGCATGACGGCAATTGTCGAATTTGCCAACGTTGCGCAAGCAAAGTCTGCGTTCATGTCCCTGTCATACCGAAAGATGAAAGACTCGATTTTATACCTCGAGAAAGCACCAAAGGATTTGTTCAAGGAAGGCGTAGCGACGAACTTTGTACAAACCACCCCATCAGCCTCAGTGCCAACTTCAACGCAGCCTGGTACAAAGCTCAGCGCCACCGATTTGCTGGTGGACATTCCAGAACCGGAAGCGACAAACACCGCTACTCTATATGTGCGGAACCTCAACTTTTCCACATCAACAGAGCGCCTTATCGAGGCATTCAAACCTCTATCAGGCTTCCGTAGCGCCAAGGTAAAGACAAAAGTTGATCCTAAGCGAGGCGTTCTGTCGATGGGTTTTGGTTTTGTTGAGTTCAATAGCCCTGAGACTGCGACGGCGGCTCTGCGGGCGATGGACGGATACGACTTGGAGGGACATAAGCTACAGATAAAGGCTTCCCACCGTGGCGCGGATGCTGCTGAAGAGCGTCGTAACGAAGATGCAGCAAACAAGGCGGCAAGCACCAAGATCATCATCAAGAACTTGCCCTTCGAAGCGAGTGTAAGACTTCTAGCCCTCCTCTTGACCAGGTGTATGCTAACATAAGTTACAGAAAAAGGAAGTTCGTGCTCTATTTGCTCCTTACGGCCAACTTCGGTCTGTGAGGGTGCCCAAGAAGTTCGATGCATCATCGCGTGGTTTCGGTTTCGCAGAGTTTACTACGAAACGCGATGCCGTCAACGCCATGAACGCCTTGAAGAACACTCACTTGTTGGGTCGTCGTTTAGTCCTTGCATTTGCTGAGGCCGAATCTGATGATCCTGAAAAGGAACTCGAGAAGATGCAGCAGAAGGTTGGAGCACAAGCCAACAAGGTCGCGCTCCAACGCCTTACAGAAGGCGGTCGCAAGAAGTTTAACGTTGCAGGCACCGATGATCTAGACGATTGAGCACAAACATGTCCGGTAGGAATTATGTGCGCAACACATGTTGGCCTGAAGGCCACCCCTTGCTTCCCGGTTACGGAAGTTGGGTCGCCCTTGGCCGCAGTATACTTAAAGTAGTAGTGTGCTATGACCACACTGCGTATGAACGCTATATCTAGACCGTCGGTTTCTAAGCCTCCACAGGATATATGCCTAGCGGTGCGTATCAACGGGCACGGCCAGTACAGCGCGTTTCAGACCGCTTCTAGAGTACGGAAGCCACAAACGGGACGTTTATCGATCATGCAGATCTGACGTAGTTTGCTGCTCATGAAAACTGACATCTATGCCACTGTGCTGAGCGATTTCTAGTGGCTCTCCTCATTGATCTCTAGCCATTGAAGGTTGATCAGCCAACAATCGGCTCGCCACAACGGTCCCTGCTAACCACGCAGCGTACAAGATTACAGCACACGAGAGCCCTGCTATGGTTATCTTCACTTGAATCATAAGTAAGACTCGCCACTATTTCGTAGCCTTTCTTACAACCGAAAGTGCACTGCCTTGATTTCTCGGCAAAGGCTCCTTTACTTCTTTGACTGACCACTACTATTCTGGGCCTAGAGGATTTCGCATCGCACCTGACAATCGGTGCTATGTCTGTAAAGCCGTCAAGTAGTCCTCCAACCTGAGGCAGGTTATCTGAACCAGCCGTTGTTATATAATTATAGGTTCCCTAAATGGCCAAGTTAGACTTCTTCCAGTTCATTAAATAATTTCTAAAGTTTGTGGATGCTTCTCCATGAATGTCTACAGTTATGCCTTTGACTTACGTTCGGCATATAAACGCAGCATCTCAACTACGTCTCTATGTCCATATCGTAGCGCCAGCGTCAGCGCTGTCGATCCGTTCTTGTCTTTAGCATCAGTGTCAGCCTTGCCAACGCTAAGCAGCAGCTCAGCTATATCTCTTTGTCCATTTATTACCGCCACCATCAGCGACGTTGATCCGAAATCGTCTTTCGCGTCAACGTTAGCCTTGCCAACGGTAAGCAGCATCTCAACTATCTCTATACGTCTAGCTCCTGCCGTCTGCATCACCGTCGTCCATCCAGTCCCGTCTTTCGCCTCAACGTCAGCCTTGCCAACGGTAAGCAACAACTCAATTATGTCTCTATTTCCATATCCTACCGCCACCATTAGCGCCGTCGTTACGCCATTTCTCGCCTCAACGTTAGCCTTGCTAACTATAAGCAGCATCTCAACTGTGTCTCTATGTCCGCCTCTTGCCGCCTGCATCAGCGGCGTCCATCCGTCGCTGTTTTTCGCCTTAACGTCAGCCTTCCTAGCCTATAGTAACAGCGCAAGAACATTCCTGTTACCATTCTTGGCAGCCTATTAGAAACGCGTCTAGTAGTTCTTGTCCGCCTTATTAAGCTCAGACGCACGATTATAGATCAGCTTAGAACAAAGCTTGAAAATGGCGGCTTTATGTCTAGATACGTAAAATATATGGTCCTGCCAATAGATCTTTGTATAAGCGTAGAATCTAGATGCGTGCTCTAGCTTGGAGTTGAAGGAGCTGTACGCTTCCGCGAGAGCTTTGCTCATATCAAACTCATATTGCCGTCTTGATCCGAGAAACTTTATAGCCAGGTGACGAGCAGTGCTTGACGAACTAATAGTGGCTTGCACGATCTTAGATGGTGCGGATTGTGCTACTATAGGATGGACCTTGACTCTTGATAGCTCAGTCCCGAAGACACCATAGCCGAGGTACGTGACAACAGTATCTGCCAACATCCTTTGCGCCTCTTAAAACGAAAAGTTGGTATTAAGGATGTACTGCTTAACGCTGTGATGTATAACTCGAACGGTAAGCTCCTCCTCATCAACAGTAAGTAGGCATCCACAGCAAGCTAGTGCTGAGTAGATGTCATTCAAGATTTTAGAAGGATCCCAAGTTGTATCTCCAGGAGTAACGCTTAGGGCTTCCCGCAACTTGTTCGTTGTTAAAGGCTGGTAAGCTGCAAGCACAAACTGTAGTGTCTTCCTTTGGAGTGCTAGATCTGAGCTTCCTGACTTTGCTAACTTTCGTAGAATCTTGGTAAATGTCTCGGAGAGGTCTTTGGGTAGGTCTAGTAGTGCTTCCTGGATATCGTGATTAGTTTTTATACTGCATAGAGTCTGGATTTGAAGAGCTACCTAGAGGAACATTCCTTGCGAGCCTTTCGATAGCGTATCTTGAATCTCTAAGATTAGAGTTGGATCTCCAATTGTTAGGCGTTCTTGGCGAAGGTAACGCTTAAGGTCTGCTTCGATAAAAGCGTCGATGTCTGGGTTGTCGTCTGGTATAGAGACAGCATGAGTGGCCAAGAGTTGATTACTAGTAGTAGTCGACTGCAGGCTATTGTTTGGCTCTTCTCGAAAAGAAGTACAGACTAGTATCTTTAGCTTCACCTGAATCTTCCCGATTGCCTGCACTAACGTCTCTTTCTCCTTGTTATCGCATTTATCTAGACTATTAAGCACGAAATACACTTTTTTATCAGCAGGAAAACCTTGAAGAAACGTTTTAAGCACCGTCTTAGTGTCGCCTTAGTGTGAGTGTTTTCGCAACTCTTAGTAAGTACGCCAAGATCTGGAACATTACGTAGAAGCTGTCGTGCCAGTGAACCGATGATCGTCCGTGTCTGTAGACTTTCTGGAATGTCATGTTTGCAAAAGAACTATGCCACCAAGGGTGGGTCTTTAGCGGAGAGGTTAAGGTCGTCTACGATATTGGCTAGTAATACCGACTTTCCCAAGCCTAATTTACCTAGGTATAACAATGTGCTAGAATATGAGCTATCCCTCCACTCTTGGTACTCTGCTTGTTGTCTATAGAAAGATATATTACCGGCCTTTCTAATTTGCTTCTACGCTACTTGGTAGTCATACGTCGAGCAAAAGTTGAGTACCCGTAAGTTAGCTGTAAGTCTCTGCTGATATGAGGTAGACTTAAACACTTGCCTCGTCAAAGCTCTAAGACCAGAGCTTTCTTGAGCTTCACTTACGTCCATCTGCTCCTTGATAGAAGTTGCCCACTTATGAAGATCCGTCTGGAAGGTCTTTAAGTGCGCATCGCTTAGCGAGGACGCAAATTGCTGGATAGTCGATTTCTGTCCAAACTTGAATAGGTAATGACATAGGCCAACTACTACGATAAAGTACTCGGAGAGTTGTGATTGTAGCTCCAAAGACCGAGGGTACAGCAGGGCAATCGCTTGGTAGCGCGGGGCAGAACGGCCGACGTCCATGAATAGCGAGGACAGCTTATCGATGTAGGTCGAAAGGTTCACAATCGACTGCGGCGTATCATCAGCAACTAACTACGACAATTATACAAAAAGAGGACACCAACCAATAACGACATACGTACCAATGACCACACGCCACATGCTAGCAAGTTCTGCGATCCTCTGACCATAATGTCTCCAAGAGTCGCGAACTGCTGAACTCCGTGAAGGAAGTTCGTAAAGCGAGGCCCAAAACATGCACTACTAAACTTCTTTGATGTGCGACGATCAACCTCAGCCGTTAGCTGCATAATATCGCGTGGGCTAGGTGTTTGTGAGAGCGACTGCGACCTCAGCGTTCGGAACATCGACTTTTGCCCATGTGAGAGGTCGGCTTCTAACTCTGAAACAGCCTGAGCGAGGCGTATCGCAGGGTTCAAGGGCGAGGCTTTCGCCAGAGCGTTAGACATAACTACTGCTAGACAGCTGCAGTGCAGCGAACTGTAACGCAATCGTACATCGTCGCTCTCCTCTAGGTTTTAAATAAGAGTCGTCTTGTGTTCAGGGGAAAGAGCTTGGTTGAGTGGTCCTCGAGACTGCTCTACGTGCACCAGGGTTGCTGGAGACTAGGTTTAAAACAGCGACTGGGTAGCCAGTATCTGAAGGTTTAGACAGTGGCAGAGGCGAAAAGTAATTCGCAATGAAGTGGGAACAAGAAGGATAGAATTCCCACAATCAGGCCGAAAGACAATTAAGGTGTTGCGCACCAAACTGAACGTGGCTGCGCATCTTAGCCGCCGCCCCGCTGGTGCGGCGCGGCCGTGCAATCTTGTTAAGGTCAGGTCTGAATATCAAAGATCTGGTCACACTACAACGTGTAATAAGTGGTGTGTATGTAGGCTCAATAGTCGCGACACGACCCGAAATACTGAAGCGTGTTGACGGTGGATACCTTTGGATGTCGTAGAAGGGGTGTAAGCCCAGGGTACATCGCATGGTCACGTGGAACATCTAGCAACCACTCAGCCTACTACTCTATGTATACAAGCTTAGATCACAGACCTCTCGGTCATCAGATCAATACACACTACACACCATCTACTTTAACGGTCCATCAAAAGCATCGCCTACGTCAAGAGTTTTATCTTCGAAAACGATGCGGATAAAGCCAACATCGACCACGCGCAGTGCAAATACTAGTCGATCTGAGACTTCGCAGAAGACCGCGGACAATTTCAGAAGAGCTCTTATGGGTTACTGCGCAACATTGTAACTTAAGAGTAGTTATTAGACACACTAACGAATATCTTAAAGTCTCTACGAGAGCAATTGCCGTCGTGACAGAAGGAGAGACAGAGGGTCGATTTTCTCAAGTACAGGAAATGCTTGCTGAAGATGGGTTCCATGTGCAAGGTTCTTGATTCAAAGGCCCGACTGAGCGTGGTTTTTATGATATACAAACATATGGCAACCACCTCATGTGGGCCTCTCGGGGTGTGCATTAATCATTTCAGGATGGATCATGCTTTAATAGAAATATGAGCAGATGATGTTGTGGGTAGGGGGTGAGGACTGGAGGGACTTGAGGTCATAGACTCGGTTGGCATTGCAAAGAAGGATATGAGATATTGGCAATGGAGGATGAAATTTGTGTTGTTTGCTGATGAAAAGAGTGTTTGATAACTATCTACATAATATCCTTCACTACAGGCCATATAGGGCTCCCGGGTTTATAACTTGGTAATTATTGAAGTGATCAAGTTATGATTTTTCAAAGCGTAAAACATGGATATCATATAGCGAATGACCGGCTGAGGGCATACTATTCCAATCTGATATTGTTGGAAAAACGATACAAGCTATAAAGGCTCAAAGTTATTCTTAAAATTCGCGTAACGACAGCAAATAGCTGAGAGTGGGTATGACGTAAGTGAGGGGAAACTGAGTGAAGACGGAGACGAGTCACGTTCACTGCAGTGCGTATGGACCAAGTGGTCTACTGATTATTATTTCTTGCCTCAGAGCCTTCATACCATCCAACAAAAATAGAAATAGCTCTACTTTGTATTCTGCCAGTTGATCACCTGAGTCGATACTTTTACAGCAAAGAGTGCATGCAACGGCGCGTCGCATAATACAAACACGCAATTACGAGGTCACCAGTTGCCCCGCTAAGCCGCTTGAGACAACCCCCCACCCCAACCAAGGTCCGGAATATTAAACGGTTGCGCGCTCGCTTTCATTGCCATGGGCTCGGCGGGAGACGATCTCAGAAAGTATTTAATAATCCCCTCCGTACCGCTTGACACTTCACATTCATTATACTCAAATCCACTGCCTTATACTACGACAAAACCACACTCGTCTATCTCTAGTTTCGGACCATACGTGGAACACGATAGTATAACGACTCGCGGTAGTACCGGCAAGGCTGAAGAATCCAACATGGAGATTAACACACCCGCACAACTGTCCATGTTCAATTCTGCGCATGCTGAGCAGAAACCGATGGCTTATTCAGCTCCGCCCACAGGTATCCTAAGTATGGACGACTTCATGAAGCAGAATCAGGATGAGCACCAAGCACAACGTGAAGCGAGATATTCTACTGCTAGTCCTCCGATAAAGAAGGCAACGACAAGTGAAAATACGACGCCGCTCACCCCAGTTGTGGTTGGTGCCCGGTCATCTAAGCATACGATACTTTTGCATGAAAAGTATCAAGCCCTTGGTATCCCGCAACCGCTGTTCACTTATGAGGGGAACACCATCTCAGGCTGGGCTGCCAGCGTTAGCTTTCCTGGTCTTGAAAATGTCGAGGAACTGCAAGGGCTGAGTGGGGATAGGAGATTCAACAGCAAGCAGGAGGCCAAAGAAGCATTGAGTGAGAAAGCGTTCGCAGTGCTGGAAGAGATGGAGAGGCAAGGTAGAGTCAAGAAGGCTGAGAAGAACCGGAAGAAGAGTGTAGGAGGGCAGCTAGAGCAGCAGCAGAATCTTACGGAGAGAGAGCCAGTAGAAAACTATGTCGGCAAGCTACTTGGTACGTATGCGCTGTTTGTCTGTTCGAGGCATTCCACCTTGTTCAGAAAGATGATATTGAGAAAAGCCCAACACAACTAAGCCACGACCAGAATACCAACGCTCAATCTCTGGCCCCCAACCAACCTACACCGACTACCAGTCGGGTACCCACTTTGCCTGCCTCCTAACCCTCGAAGGCCAACCCCACCCCTTCGGCACCCTAACCTCTCTCTTCTCCTCCAAAAAAGCAGCGCGTCAAGACGCCGCCCGCCACGCCGTCGAGCACTTCAAAGCCCTCGGCACCTGGCCCCAAGACACCCTCATCGGCGGCATCAAGAAAAAGAAGCAGTCGAAACCCGCCTCCCCTCCATCCCCTTCCTCCTCCTCTTCCATCCTCTCACCCATCCAACCTCCTAATCTAAATTCTAGTATTAGTGCTGGTGCTAGTAGCTTCGCCCAACAAGTCGCCATCCTCGCCGCCTCCCTCACCCTCCCCACCCCCGAATGGAAATACACTTCGCACCCCTCGGACCCAAATTTCCACTCGATCGCCTGTTTCTTCCGCAGCGCGGGTCCGCACGAGGGTCCGATTGGCGAGGTACGGAATGTGTTTGGGAAGAAGAAGGCGAAGGAAGAATGTGCGCGGTTGACGCTTGAGTACCTTTTGGATGTGAGGGAGAAGCGGAGGGCGTATGGGGCGAGGATGATGGCGGGGGTGAGGGGTGGAGAGGGGGTTGTTGGGGGGGTTGAGGGAAGGAGGGTGGAGAGTGCGGATGGGAGTGAGGATGAGTTTGTGGATGCCGAGGAGGGGAGTTTGCTTTGAGGGTTCTCTTCTTTTGACGTCGGGTCTATCTAGTACGTGCGACTGGGGTAGGATACGAGTACATACGCTTTTGTACGGTTGTTTAGCTTTGCCTCTGGAATGGCTTCGGGTATAGGAGGATTGAAACTTCAAGTTGATTGTCTACGCGTTAAGAAATTTCAGAGATGAAGCGTTTGGTGACAATGCTAGGGCTAGAAGTGAAGCAAGTGGGTGTATAAATCTCATAACACTAATACTTAAACATGCCCCCCCCGGGGTAACAAAAAAGTCAATACACACACATATATATTTCCCGCCTATCTCACTCGACATGTCGCTTGCCTCTACCCTCCCAAGAAAAAAAGAACAAGTCAAGAACACAGCATCTAACGATGCGAAGAAGAACGAGGGGAAAAAAAGAACATCCAGGCCAAACGCTCATCTAAGAAAATAAGTCATTTTTGGTATCGGTAGGTCTTTCCCCGGAGAAGGTCCCTATTCATACACCCATGATAAATACTCCACAGCACCAAAGTCCCCTTTTGCCAACAATAAAAAGAACTTTTTTAATGCCATAACGGCCCCAAAAAGGACAACGACAACGACAACCAGGCTTAGGAAGAATCGACCTTCCTCTTAGAACGATCGCGCTTCTTCTCTTTACCAGCCTTTTCGGCCTTTTCAGCCTTTTCCAGGGCGGCATTCTCCTTGTCGCCGTCAGCCTCGGTGTTACGGGTGCTGCGGCTGGACTTTGTTTTCTTCTTGGTAGTGACTGTTTCCTCGGGCGCAGGCTCGTCTTCGTGAGAAGAGGCGGGGGCGGGGGCGATAGGCTGAGGCGCGGCCTTTTCCTTCCTCTTCTTCGTGTCCTTCTTCACAGGTGTTTCAGCAGCTGCGGTGGTAGTAGGAGCTGGGGCTGGAGCTTGTGATGTGCGCGCGTTGGGGAGGGGGACGGGAGTGGAGTTCGTGGCAGCGGGGGCAATGGGAATAGGAGCAGAGTTGCCATTGACGGCGGGAGTCGTCTTCTGGCGTTTGCGTGGAGTCTTTGCGGGTGGAGAGGGAGCTTTGGCGGGTGCCTCTTCCTCGTCCTCTGAAGAGGCATCAGAGTCAGCAGCACCAACCTCGACTTCAATGTCGGCGTCGTCAGAACCTTCGTCTTCCTCGACGAGTTCAGTAGCCTTGATGCCCTTGTTGGCAATGTACTCGGCTAGCTCGGCCTTGTACTCTTCCATGGAGTTGCGGTAGGACGCCTTCCATTGCTGCGGAATGATTAGCACGGGATGAGGAATCATGTTGCGTCGAGAAAACTAACCTCCTTCTCCTCTTCGGGGAGCTCATTCCAGCGCTTGTTTACCTCGAGCTGAACAGCATTCTTCTCAATCTGACCGCCTGGAGGAAGGGCAGCCTCAAGATCGGCCTTGACAATAGGACGGGCATGCTGATGGTAGAGGAAAGCAGCCGTGAGGGGCTTCTTGGGGGCATTGGGGTCCTTTTCCTTCTTTTCGCGCTTGCGCTTCTTGCCCTTGCTGGCCTCGGCGGACTTGTCGACGGGAGCAAGGACCTGCTTTGTCTCGTCAACGGCGTTCCTCCCGGCTTCCATGACAGAGGCAGCAACAGCAGCTACATCATTGAAAGGGGGAATCTCGCCCTCTTCGCCGCCGAGGACAGAAGCGCAATGCTTGCGATAGTTTGTCAAGAGGTCGGTAATACCGTGCTGGACGTGGATAAGACCCGCCTGCAGGTTGTGGAGCGAGGCAATGACCTGGTCATGATAGTAAGCTTTTGATTCATGATTGGCCATGGCCATTTTGTCTGCGCTCCATGATTTGGGTGGTCTAGGGCGGGCTGGCGGAGTCGCGACAGGTTGCGACAAGGGTGCAGGTTTTGGCAGAAGCGCAGGAAGAGAGGTTGGCAAAGTGGGCATTTCTAGGTCGCGTAGACGAGGCGACTGGAACGATGGCAGTGGACAGGAGGAGAGAAGGGTGGGTGGCGCGGTGGTGGGCGTTGGCCGTGGGGGATGGGTCGTGTCATTGGCGACCGGGCGACTGAGGGCAGGCGCGTCGCGGGTTGAGAAAAACAAGAGTTGAAGGGCGTGGAACGTACCGAGTCGCGCGTCTTTTTGTACTCTGCAGTGGAAATCATGAGATCGCCCGTGGCCTCCTTCTTCTTGGTGGGAGGCGCCATGGTGTGGGTGAATGGGCGCGTTGGAATGGCGGGTTGGGGGGGGGATGAGGATGATGGGGGTGGTGGTTGAGGGGGAGAGCTGCAGAGCTGCGAGGGCAGATGGGGAGGGACGGGGCGAGGAGCTGGGCGGGCAGTGGGGAGCATCGGGCTTAAGTGACAGGCGGCCCTCGCTAACCGTGGCCTACATTCAGCACAATCGGCCGCCCGTCTGCCGCCCATCCGCCGCCCATCCGCCGCCCATTTGCTGCGCTGTCCTGCGCTGCCCTGCGCTGCCAGTAACGCCGGCGCCCCAAACACCAAGTCGCCCTGCTAACTTTGTTCCTTTTCGCCCGCAACTTGCGCGACGCGTGCCCTGCTATCTATCTGTCTATCTATCTAGCTGTCTATCTCATATGCACTGCGCATTCTTCATCATCACCACGCCGCTGCACTCGATTGCATACACCGCTAGACAAATGTTTTTATTAGTTGTTCCTTTGGCGCGTTCAAATAACAATATTATTAATGAAAAAAATTTACCCACCTGCCATTGCGCGTAATTACCCAGTTTCTGTTCTGTTGTGCACTGCATGCCTCCTCTGCCTGGCCTTGTGCAGCCAGCCAGCGCTGCTCTGCCTGCCACAGCCCCTGCCAGCCACCTCCCCTCGGCGCCTTTGGGCGGCCCAGTGCTCACCTACACCCCCCGTCCTTTTGCAACCATCCGCCCAAACAGCGCCCTGGCTCTGATTCTGACTCTGGCGCATCCTCGCAGGCCACAGGGACGACAGTATGCCAACATCGCGCATATTTTTCTGCTTCATCACAATACCGGCAGCCTTTTAACGGCCACCGCTCAGCACGACCATGATCAAGTCGACATCTTGAATTCTTCCTCTACTCTTCAAATCTGCCGCCTTCACTGACATCAGGGTATACATCGAACCGCCTCTGCCCATACAGCGGCACCCCCTTCCGAACCTCCTCAATCTTGCCCGCCTCCAGCTCCTGCATCAGCACGCCCTGCTTCTCGTCCAGCTGCTCCATGACCTGCGCATTCGGATCCACCACCATGCTGTGGCCCCAAGCATTATACTCGGCCGACATGTCCCGCGCCGGACTGCACAGTCCCACGTAGACCTGGTTGTCCGTCGCTCGCGCTCTCGCTAGCAGTTCCCAGTGTAGCGCTCCAGTCGTCAAGTTGAACGCGCCGGGATACAGCAGCAGAAACGCCCCCTTTCTCGCTGCAATCATAGCCAGCTCGGGAAACCGTATGTCGTAGCATATCGCAATCGCAATCTTGCCATACTCGGGCAACTCCACCAGCGTAATCTTGTTGCCCGGTGACAGAACCTCGCTCTCCTTGAACCGAATCTTGCCAGGGATATCAATGTCAAATAAATGAACCTTGCGATGCGTCGCAATCAGCTCTCCGCTCGGCGCAAACGTCAGACTCGTGTTGTACAGCTTCTTTTCGTCCTGCTCGTCGCGCTCGGGTATGCTTCCTCCCACCAGATACACCCCCGCATCGCGCGCCAGTTTCGACAGAGCGTGGAACGTTTGCGATTGCGACTCTGATGGCGGCGACGGCCGCAGTGTTTCCGCGTACTTGTCAAAATACTTTGTTCCGTACGGCGAGTTGAAGCATTCCGGCAGCACCACCAGCTTCGCCCCGGCCTTTGACGCCTCGAGCACTTTTTGCCGCGCAGACGTTAGGTTCGCCGCCTTGTCTGCGCCCGACGCCAGCTGGACCAGCGCGAGCTTTAGCGACTTTTTGAGAATCAACGTCATTCTGCTGAACGGCCACAAAGTTAGGAAATGCAAAGAAAAAGGAAATGCCAGATAGCGGGGCTCAGGCCTATGCACAAACCGCTCGTGTAGGAACTACTAGTCATACCCTCGTGTGTTTTAAACCAGCTGTTGGAGGCGTTGGAGTAGCTCTGGGGTGGGGTAAGTAGTGTGCAGTGGAGCTGACAATGTCATTGCTCGTTCTCACGCCATTTCGGATCAAAATCGCCAAGCCTATATGCAGGGCATGGAACTACTGGGTTAGGGTATAGCATGTTTGGATCCAACCAGAGGTGAGTCGTGTGAGTGAAACTAGTTTGAAATATGCACATATTATGATTAATTGTCTAACTATTTTCCCTTTTTTGTTTACTACACTCATGCAGTGTCTTTCAACGTGTCGTTCACATCCTCCGTCACTTGAACCTCGTGGCTCTTCTCCAGTTCGGAGAGGATAATCCATGTGGGGAAGACACATAGCACCGTGATGCCAAAGTTGATTCCAATGCTGACAAAGTGGTTGGCGCCGCCTTCTGATTGCATACTGTTTTGCATGTTAGCAGTGCCATGTAAAATCATCACAGGAAAAACTTACGCCCAAGCAATAGTCTGACCCAGTGCCTCAACACCCCTCAGAATACCAGTAAGATGGCTCAGGTTGGAAAGATCCGTGGCGTACTGTCCAACGAGCCAGTACAGAAACTGCTGGAATGCCTGACCGCCAAACTGCCAGAAAAAGACGAGTGCATAGCTCTTTCCGAATCCACCCTGGAACCAGTCAAACACGGGGGCCTCGGGGGTGTCATAAAATTGCTTCTGCAGAATAGTCGCCCAGATCCATGTTCCGACCAGAATGGTAATGATGGCGCAAAACGCAATGCGGCCACGCGCCTTGATGTGAATCTTTTGGTTGTCGAGCAAAAACGCAATGATGAAGGACGAGAAGATTCCGGCAAAGTTTGTGAAGAAGCTGGAGAAGGCGCGGGAGCGAACGGTAAAGTAGGTGGTGAGCCAGGTGCTCATGAAGCCGTTGTAGAAGTAGCTGATGAAAAAGGCAGGCAGCAACAGCAGAATACGTCGGCTGATGAATTGCTTGCCTACCGCCTTGAACTCTGCACCCCACGTAGCCGCACGCTCAGTCACAATCCGCGTACCGTCGCGTCGCCACACCTTGTCTGCTGGGCTGAGGCACAGAGCCACTGGAAGACCCAGACACATGATGACGATGAAGACAATGTACGTCGTCGAGGATACCGAACCCAAAGTCTTCTTGTTTGCGTTCAAGCCCAGGTTGATGGATCCACCTACAATCGGTCCCAATGCCTTTGCAGTCTGCCAGATGGCCAGGTAGAAGGCGCGGTCGCCCGGTGACGGGTATCCGATGATGATAGCTGCCTCTGCAGCCCAGAAGAATCCCGCACTGACTCCGCAAAGCGCAGAACCAAACAGCATAAACCAGGTATTCGCCGACACATTGTTAGTGTACAGTCCGGCGCCATAAAGCGGATATCCAATAGCTCCAAGCGCGAGTCCATACTTGAGTCCAATCCGGTTATTAATCGCTCCCGCCGCAACACACACGATAGCGAAGAGTCCGTACACCAGAGCATTGGCCGCAGACACGGCGTACGGCTCTGCTGCTCCGCCGGCTCCCAGTCCTCCAAGCGCATCCCACATACCCGGCGCCGTAAACGAGACTCCGCATGCCACGAGGATCTGGAACGGGACCGATCGGAAAAAGGGACCAGACCCCTTTGGGCTGGAAAGCGACGATGCGGAGGACATTGTCGATTGCAAGTGCGGGGGAGGCGAAGAACCAAAAGAAGAAGAAAAAAAGGTGGTGAATGAATGTAAAAGAGGACTAGATGGACAAGGGGCACTCAAGTATATATATACACATGAAGTATGAAGTACGTAAGAAAACTTTCATCTCATCCAATTATTGAGACAAACAAGGCCATTCCCGTCTCTCTTGGCAGGTCTAGAAACATTTTAACTCCAATTTTTTCTTTTGGTTGCACTGATTGAGAGAAGGTTGCGGCTCAATCGCCCCTTCCTGGTGCTGGTGGATGATCGATTTACAATGGGGCGAGCACGACATCTGCGCTAAGTGTAAAAAAATGCTCCCCCACGACACACGTCAACCCTTTTGCGCCCCTGGCACTTACTCGCGTCCACCCAACTCCAAACAATCAACTTATAATTTACAAAAGATTTTTTTTCCCAAAATGTGGCTTGCAGGATGGAGCTCTCGCTTTCTGTCGGGTTTGGCCACTTTGCTGCTCCGTTATGGGGTACATGGGGGGGCGCCCCCTTGGGGTATTCGGAATTTAAGGCCCCAAAGCACGTTATTTTATTGAGGTCATCCATAGTATATCCTACAGATATATGCATGTGTGGCTTTCTATCAGCTCCGTGTAAGGTTAGTAGGGGTTGGGTCGCGAGGTCATTGTGTGGTTTATGTCTTGCTTTAGGGGGTACAAGATGTGGGTGAAGAATCGTCATTTCTCGTTTGGGGACTGATTGGAATGATAACCTTACTACTGTACCTTCCCATTTTTTGGATGGCTTGTCTATGATATGGGCTGGGGATTCCTGATATATTCTTGGCATGGTTGCTTGTGTAAGACCTATCAGTCTGATAATACAAGCGAAGGAGTACATCGCCGATTATGTTCCTTTTTGCTCAATTGCATTAATGTAATAATTTACTTTGAAGAAATATTCGCAGGTTTGTATACTTGTTTAGTGGGATACAGGAACTTGCTTTCTCCACTACATGCGGTCCAGAATTTTGATATTCAGCTGTAGCATAGGTAGTAGTTGTAGGTTGATGGACAGAGTCGCATTTGGTTGGAGTCGCCAAGATTCCATGTGACCGGGGCTACATTGACCTGAGTCACTTCCAGATTTGTCTTTGGATATGTGGTTTTCCTTTCTACCGGTGTATATAATAGATTTGTTTTCACTATTCTAATACATACGACCAGAGGAAACTGAGAATTAGGCATCCCGTCCGATCTGCCCTATACAAGCAGTTTACCGGCGGATTAGTAGTTAGGTGGGTGACCACTAGCGAATCCCCGCTGTCGTATGTTTTTGCGCAATGTTTTTTGATTTTATATTTTTGCTACGACACGTGATATCTCTTGGCACACGGAATGTAGTTTTTCCGGATCTTAGAACGGTGCCCCGCCATACCCAACCAGTGCTGATTGTTCCCACATCACTGAATACAGTCTACGGTTCCTAGTGCATCCGAACCGTTTTTGGAAAGATGCAGCTGGATTTGTAATGAATGAGAGTAGTAAGCCTGCAGCAACCAATACCACTACTCCTGCTAATACTACCTAGTGCTCCAAGTCCACTAACTACCCCACGAATGGCCTCGTCTCGTGTTCTCCTACTCAGTCGCCGTCACCAAACAGCATGCGCGTAGTAACCCTTTGGCTATATCCATCAATAACCAGACATACAAATAGTCACAGAACAAGACACTTGGCGGAAATTCTTTCTTTCAAAAAATGTACATATATCTTTCATTTTTCAACATCTACATACAGATCTAACAATTCCTCGAACATCCAAAGGGAAACGGCAAGACTGCAGGGCTTTTGTATCCTCCCTCGGCTACACTCCTCACTCCAAAAATAACGTTGTCCTTGTGAATGGTAGCAGAGGTAAGATTGTACCAGGTCACATTGCCGACGTCAATGACATTCGTCCAATGCGCCTCGTTTGTCTCACGGTACAGGATTTCGTATCCTTGAACAGGCAGGCCCTCGGGCGCAGTCCACCTGAACTGGCTAAAGTTGTCGGACGCAGTGGTGTTGATGCCAACGTTTGTGGGTACACCGGGCGCGTTTGCAAGACTCCACATGGTACTTGCGACAACCTTTGCAGCGCGAGTGTTGTATTCAAAGTCTAGCCATTCGACCAAGTCGCCGTACTGCTTGCCATTGCGTACAGTGACATTTTGGTGCTGTTGAGTGTAGTCTTCGTTTGGCTGCACAAAGCGTACGCCTGTGTAGCCAGCCTCGAGAAAAGGGCGATGGTCGCCTCCGCGACTGTATCGATCCAGACGATAAATGAGACGAACAGTCATTTCGGTCCAAGCATTGGACGCGACTTCGTAAATGTGTCGACCGAGGTTACGCGCCGGGCTATCGTTCTCACCGCCAATGCTAAGACGGGACCTAGTTCGTGTAGCATTCTCCGTCAACGGCGTGCCTTCGCAAAAGAGACGAATGTTGTAAGGATCGACAGTGCCATCCTCGGCTTTGGAGTTGCCTACCATGTCGAGGTTAATCATACCGGCTACATTGACAGAGGCATTCTTGTAGGTCTGTGCCAAATTTTCTGCGCCGAGAAGGCCTTGTTCCTCACCTGCAAAGGCAGTGAATACAATGGTCGACCTGGGCTTGTAGTGCGCAAAGATGCGGGCGAGCTCAAGGGAGACGGCGACCCCAGATGCATCGTCGACAGCGCCTGGAGCATCTCCCTGGTAGTCGATAGGGTCGCTATTGCGGGAGTCGTAGTGTCCACCAGTAACATATAACCGGTCTGGGTCCTCGCTTCCCTTTAGTGTCGCGACCACAGTGGTGATGTTGACTGGGAAGATAATTCGCTCATTGTCACCAGGGTACTTGATGAAGCTATTCCAGTCGACAGTCATCCTCCCCTCACTTGCATCAGCTGCTTCTTGGAATCTTGCCGTTAGCCATGTCCTCGCCGCACCTATGCCTCGGTTCGGATCAGTCTGACTCGACAGAGTATGGCGTGTGCCAAACGAAGCAAGCTTCCGAATGGTGGCTTCAATGTTGTCCCGGGATACTTGTGAGAGAATGTCCTGGAGCTCTTCGCCGGGCAACTGCTGCTCTAGCGGCTTCCCCACGACTGGCGCTGGCCATTGCTCGGTGCTGGGAAATTGATGGGGATGGTGGGGGTGGATTGGTGTGGAGACAGCGCCTTGGAAGAGCGCTGCCGCATAAACGGCGAGAACCGAGGCCGACCACATAGTGAAGGACGGAAATTGCACTGGCAAAGTCTACCAAGCCCATCCATTCTCCATGTTGCTCGATTTATATATCATCAATGTCGCCATTCCACTCCCGACAAGAGCCATTCGCCTCCGGTATCGCCATTTCTTCACGTCACTGAACAAGATATCGAAATCGAAGAGACGCAAACTTAGCTTTGGCAGCGGGGGACGATGTAGATCTGTGTTGTATGGGGAAGCTCGTAATGCTACCAAGGCGCCAAATGGGGACCGGGGCTAACGTCGGCAATCGATTGCAGCCTTGCTGGAGTCTTTGCTTGGCAACGGCAAGCCATGAGATACGGCTGTTTCCGTCAACTGCCGAAGAAGTACCATTGGAACTGACAACAAGTAGGCTCGAGCTTGCAAGACGGTTAGACATTGAGTCGTGCACCATATGGATCTCGCCGTTGGCTGCTGTGGCAATTTGATTATGCTCGGTAATAAGCACTCCTACTCGCATGGTTACTTGAAACCGTGCATAGAGTACATGTGTGTCTAGCATGAAGCGTGGCTCGCACAAGGCAGGGTGATTGGATCTACAGTCTTCGCACGCATACCAGGCCTACGACTCTAACCAGAAGCAAATAGGAAGGTAGTGACAGACCTTGGCATGACGTCAGGCGCCTAACAGGTACACGACACGACACACAACCAACACACAATACACAACTCTACACAACTCTGCACAACGTTGCCCTCCAAACAATCGTCAAGTCAGCATGTTGTGTTGCCAGCTAAAGAAATACCTTGATTTCTTATTGCTACCCGAATGATACGAGGGAAAAACAGCACTGCACAGCCCTTACAGTTCACTCGCTCTTGGATAATGGCCATGGTCGCGGCCCCCATGCGCATGACTTGTTCCCATCTCGGCCCGACCAATGGCACAGTAACCCAATTTCCACATTGCGCACCACTAGTTCGCGCTCATTCGACTGGTTTTGTGTTTCTTTAGGCAGTGCCCTCCATAACCACGTGTGCGGTTCCTGGGGCTTGCTAACGCGAACAAGAAGGTCGCGCGTACAGCATCACTGAATCCTTAAGCAGATCCCAGAAGCAGGAACCCACAAGAAAGGCCCGGCGCGCCATCCTGCATATCAATATACACGACGGAGATCAGATGAACAACCACTGGTCAACGTGAAGTGTGCTCCTCTACCCATTGGACGCCGAACCGTTTGCTGACCAGGGGGGCCGGTGTGCATCAACGGACATGAAGACTGGAATAGTAGTTCAAAAAGAGGAGTTGAGATTTGATGACAATGGATTTGGACGCATGTGGAAAGAGGTTGGGTAGTTGTAACCGATCGTATACGGACACGATGGGACACTGGCCATGGCAGACGAGTCAGCCACCAGGTACAAAAGGCGACATGTAGTAGCAGTAAATTTTGGATCACCGCAGCACATCAACTCTTCTTCTCAGCTACACAACAGATTTCATTCGCTTTTTTTCTCTTCTATTCTTATACCCAATATCATTCATCATGAAGACCTGTGCTCCCTCTCTCCTCGCTCTTGCGGCACTCGCCTCGACTACGCTCGCTGCCCCAACACCCGCCCAGGACTACAGCTTCCCCATCACCGACATCATCGACACCGGTCTCACTGTCGACGAGTACGCTGCAAAGCTCGCCAGCGAAGGCGTTGAGGCTCGCGATCTTGCCAAGCGTCAATACAACGGTGACACCTACAACCAGCTGACCGATGGCACCGCTTGCCGTCCTATCTCCCTCATCTGGGCCCGTGGTACTAGCTCTCCCGGAAACGTTGGTGCAGCTGGTACCGAAGGCCCCGTCTTCTTCAACGCCGTTGCCGCCCGTGTAGGAGGAACCGGCCAATTGGCTATCCAGGGCGTCAACTACGCCGCCAATGTCATCGGTTTCTTGGCCGGAGGTGATGCCGCAGGCGCTACTAGCATGTTCAACTTGATCAACCAGGTAAGTTTCTCATGTAACTCTTGATATATCGTAGCTCGTCACTCACACATCTCTTGTAGACCGCCTCCCGCTGCCCCAACACCAAGATTGTCGTCTCAGGCTACTCCCAGGGCGCCCAGCTCGTCCACACCGCTACCCAGCGCCTCACTGCCGCCCAAGCTGCGCGCGTCTCCGCCGTTGTGACATTCGGCGATGCGGACCGCGATGAGTCGTTTGGTGTCGTTCCCGCCTCCAAGACTCTCATCATCTGCCACGAGGGCGACAACATCTGCGACAACGGTATCATCATCACACCCCAGCACGGCAACTACGAGCAGGATGCCCCTCAGGCTGCTGCGTTTGTTGCTGCTCGTGTTTTGTAAAACGATGGAAATGAAAAATGAGAAGTGTTTATGGACTTATGAGGCAGATGATGAAGAGCATACTTACCAACGTTTCCGCTTGGTTTCCTTGTTGTGCGGGGGGAAAAATATTTACTATTCGATGTTTATAGGTTTGAAATGATATTGGATTACTTCTTTTTTTTTAAACATAATTCTCAAATTAGTATTTCCGACCAACGAGCTGCGTGGTTGGATTTTGTGAAGAGCACAGTTCGTGTATGAGGAATTCTTTTCTACAAGAGTTTCGTTTATTCTGCAGTATTGACACTGATTATTACGTTTTCTAGTTGTAAACCACAGGGTAGTCATTTCCTTCTGTTTTAACCTCGCATATACTCACAAAGTATTAGTCTCACATGGCTGATTACGATAGGCAGTTGCAATCAGCATCCGTATATGCTTGGAACCCTGTATATATAGGACTAGACTAATTATAGCCAATAAGGAGAAGATGCCTGAGCACGTGTGTTTTCGTCATTGGATATATGTATGTCGAGCACATACAGCTACAATATTTGCAGGATACGAAATCTGTTATGTCTTACTTAACCTGACGCTATTAATCTTGTCTAGTAAGATATATAAGCAACAAACACATACAAGGGCTGGTATTCTACAATAGGTATTGTCCAAACGTCGCATCCAGGCTAATATAGAAATTGTTCTAATAATACAACGTTGATTTGTGTAAGATGATAATGAAAGATCTATATAAATACATACCCCTGGTTCAGGCATAAAGGGATTTTTGAAGTTGGAGAGAATTTTATATACGAACATTGATCGACCATACAAGTACAATATAAATACTCGGCCAAGTCTTACTACATCTAATCCCTGATGTTGAAGTATGACACGACAATCACGTCTTTCTCTCACACTATGGCCTTCTGCTTTTTTTTGCTGTGCTAGTAGAATCGGGGAACAAACAAAAGCAATGGTTTTACTAGTCAGGCGACAATGATTCAAGAAGACCCTCGTAATCAGCTACAACGAGTAATGGCTACTATAGATGGTCGATTAATATTATATCAGTGGAGATAGTCCCGGAGTAAAAGACCGAGTGAGGCGAATCAGGAACGGCCGGCCCTGTCGTGTCTTGGTTGTAAAGCTAGTTCCCAAGACATACACCTAGTAAGGTACCGGGAGAAGAGTGGCAGTTTTCAGAAATCACATGGGATGAGAAGTAAAAACACGAAAAAAAAATACTTTGCAAAGGTACCCGCGCACAGGTGAGAAGAGGCCAGACGAAGGATGAGCATACTGCGTATGTAAGTATGTGCGACGGACAGGCACCAAGAATAAACCGGCGACGGAATGGTAGGGCCGATCCTCGGCATGGGATTCCATGCTCTCCACACAGCGGGCATGGCACGAAATGTATGTAAGTGCCCACGGTCCACCAGTCAGGCAGACGTCTCTTCTTGAGGAGCCGTTTTGACCCCTTGCGTCTGTCCCAGGATGCTTTGTCTCATGAAAGTCGAGTCGGGCCCGGCTGCAGCGTCTACCAAGGAAAGGGGGGATGCAGCAGTTGTCCAGCGCAAAGCTTGGCGTGCATAGGACCATGAGCGGTTTGGCGCAGGCGTGCAGGACAGAATGCAGTGTGCAGTGGAACACAGGGAGCTGGACCAGTCGTTCCTCGTGCATGCTTCGTCCCGCGGCATCCATGTCTCGAAGACTTGCTGCGGGCCCCGGAAAGACGGGCGGGACCTATGGGGAGACTTTGTGCTCATGCGTGGTGAGAGAACAACTCAGCTGCCGCTTTTTTTTTTCTTTCTTTGCTGGGAGATGAGAGATTGCGGCAGGTTAATCGTGCCCTCTATCCTTTTTTCTTTCTTGTTTGACGGCAACGAAGACGGGCCGTGGTGGGCTTGCCCTGCCCTTGGTTTGTCGGTGGAGCGACAGGCTGCCATCGTCGGGGGCCGATGGAGGGATCTAGTGTCGTGTGCTAAGTTTTCCGGCGAGGCGAATGAGTGGGCCAGGCGTGGGCGAAGAACAAAAAACTGGAGATGGGTCGGTGTGTGTGGGTGAGGCGCATGGCCGCTTCAGGGTCTGGTCCCTGCTGCTCGATGGGTGGCATTCTGTTACGATGCAGAATGAAATGGCGACAGCCAAACGTGCATGCGTTGGCGGTGAATGGGTGTGGGCGTGTGAGAGGAACGTGGTTGCATGCGGCTTATATGCCATCCAGCGCCCCTTTGCCTGTCGCCAACTTGACTGTGTCTTTGGTCTTCTGGACGTCGTGATCCTCGTGCTCGCCCTCTCTCCCCCTCGCTCCCCGTCTCGGTCTCGGACTCGTGGCTCGCTCTTCGCCCCCCTCCCCCCCCCTACCGGTTCTGTGGTCGTCGTGTTCCGGTCTACGGCAGCACGTCGCCATTGCATCGCCGTGCCGCATTCTCGTCACAAACGCCGCACTTGGCCCTTACTATCCCGACCAAATTTCCCATCAGAAAAAGCCGGGGTGGTCGTCGTCTCCTTCTTGTGGCCCGCAGCGATCTGCAGCATAGCGTACGGAGCAGTCATAAGACGCCGCAGCCCTTTGCTCTCTCTCGCCTTACTATAGAACGATCTGCACACAGCAAGCCTCGCGCCCATTGAAATCCCGCCCAGATCTCCGTCTTCCAGATCCAGCACTCGCAAGCGCAAGGGCTGTCGGCCAAAAGTCAGCTGGGCAGCTGTCAGGTACCCGGGGCACACGCTTATCCACGAAGCGTCTGACACTAGTGGGAGAGCTAGACAGGCGCAGAAACGTGGGCAGGTAGAGAGGCAAAACAGCGGTCACGCCCGAGGTCAGCATACACACACTGCGCCCTCACTTACACCAACAAGTGCAGTCAGGCAAGCAAAGAAGCGGCGGGTGAACAGGTCACGCCTCAGCAGCAGCAACAGCAACAGCAATAGCGACGAAGACGACGTCCATCTATTCAGTCCGATCTCGCTCTTTCTCACCCTCTCTCTCAACACACCCACCCATTCACCCACGGACTCCCCTCGGCGCGCACCCTGCCACCGCCCGCAACAACACTCACCCACGCTTTCCACCTCGCCTCCCTTCCTCGCTCTCACACTTACACAGCGAGAATACAATACACCCAACCACATAACCAACACACACCGGCACACCACACACCACACATCCACACCGCGACCATGCATCGCAAAAACCCCATCAGCGTGCTTGTCTACAACACGCTCTTCCCCACGCCCTCGCCCACAGATCCACCCTCCTTCTCCGCCCACCTCTCCAAGAACCTCGTCGGTGAGGTTCGCATCGAAACTGCAAACTTCTACGGCTCGCTCGACACAATCGAGGCGCGCTACCCAGGTCTCAACTACGCCTTCCAACCGCACAGGAAACGTCTCGGCCGCTTCCCGCACCACAGGCGGCTGTTCGAGGCCTTTGACAAACTCGGCTTGACAGAGGCAGAGATTCAGGGCTTCTGCCGGTGGGAAGGCACGCTCTGGGCGCGTGAGCGATATGAGCGCGACGAAGGAGTGCGAGTAGTCGATACGACGGGTGTGGAGATCGGCGCCTGGGTAGACCGGCGATCACATTATGCGCGGACAGGACCCGGCATCAACATAAAGACGGATATTGAGGTTGAAATCGAGCAACTCCAGCACCAGCGCAGCGATCACAACGCCCGAGCACCATCATCAAATATCACCACCACTTCGTCGGCTCGGCTCCCCACACAGCACGACACTGAAATGCCAGATTCACCCACGACAACCACCTCGTCCAACGCCGGCAACTCAGAAGACGAAAATGAGCATGATTCCTCTGCGTCATCGTCGGAAGAAGACGAAGAACTCCCCCACCTCAACTCATCCATCGGCTTCTCGCTCAACGCCCGCCTCCTCCACGCCGCCGCCCTGCGCGAATCCAGCACAGCAGCCGGCTCCTCGCCCGCCGCAGCCCTCAGCAATATCCCCATGGACCCAGAGTGGGAGCAGTATCTCAAAGAAGCCTCTGAGCGCGGCGAGCTCAACATCGATGCCACCCGCGAGGCGCTACGGACCATGGCCGGCCAGATTGCCCAGCTGCACCAGAGCAGCGTTGAGGCTGAGGGCAGCGAAGCCATTACCCAGACTTTTCAGCCGCCCGCCGCGCCGCTGGCCTAGCATCGCCACAGTGGATTCGACGGCGCGCTCGTCGACGCGCTTCTTCTTATGTTTTGTATGAATTGAGAGGCAACCCCCGAGAAAGAAAGAAGAACTGTGGGGAGGAAAGAAGGAAAGGAAAAGAGATGGGCGAGTTGTAGTCGTTTTGGTCAAACCACGAACCTTCCTCTTTCCTCTTCCTCCTCATCCCCCGCAAACCAACTGTTTTCGAAGCTGGACTGAGAGAGGGACGGTTATTCTTGTCAGAGTTGGAATGATGTCGATGATTGCTTGTTTATTGTTATTACCCCCTTTTTTGTTTCTACAAACTCTTTTTCTTTATGTCACTCACAACACAGAATCTCATGTGTTCACACTTTTGCCAGCAGAGTGCCCGCTTCTCCCCCCTCCTTTTCATCCCTTCATCCTCCTCCACAACTGGTTCCCCCCCCTATCTTGTCTTTTTCTTCTTCTTTTTCCATCGTTGTTTTCCCGCAACTTGCACACTGCATGGCGTTTTCTTCTTCTTTGTTGTCCCTTGGTCTCTTTTTTCTTCAATTTTGTTCACATCATCTTCCCTGGGAGAAAGGGTAGGGGCGTCTTTGTAAGCTGTCTTTCTGTTGCTTGTTTTTGGGGTGTTTTTTTCTCCTCGGGAAAGGGAAGAGAATGGAAGGCGGGGGTGCAAAGGAAAGAATTGAGATGCATAATTTGCATTTCGTGGGATATCCCACACACTTTTACTGGGAAGCTTTTGTACGGTTCCTATTCTTTTGTTGTCCCCTTGTCGCGGGGGTAATGATTGGGAGTTCAACTCGTGTGTGTGTTTTTTTCTCTGGTCTGTTTGTTTGCTAGTGCTTCAATATAGATTTTGCTCGGATGCTCTGGATGAGCAACGGGCGGGGAAGGGGAAGGGGGGAATTATAGGATGCTTGGGCACACGCATGGCTACACAGTCATAATCAATCGGATCTCAATCCTTTCCAACCGCAGTTGAAGCATGTTATCGTTATTCTCGTTCTAATTTGTCGTCCCTCGTGCTCTCTGGACATGATTCTAACGTCAGCCGAGAGGCCAGTTCGATGGCGTCTACTAACCCATGTCCTGGCCTATCCCTCTCATTCACACGCAAACCATCGTGGTTGCGTATTTCGTCTCTTACGTTTCTCATAACGAAACACTCGCTCAAGCTGCTTGGCAACCATGGACCGCTTGCTATCTATCTTGTCTTGTCATGTGTGCCTTGTCACACTAGCCACCGTTCTCTATCGCCGTCCCAAGTGTAAGCCAAACCCTGCAGATCCCCGCTTGTTCCCCCTCGTCGCTCTGCCACTACCGCCCTCGTCGTCAATCTCCATGGCATCGTCGCCCATGAGATTCCGCTTGCCATTGTTCTTCTCGTCGCTGACCTGCATGGCTGCCTCAAACGCACGCTCCTTCTTTCTGCGTAGCTTTTCCCGATCCAATGCCTCTTGCTTGATCTTTGCTGCTTGGGCCTCGAGATCAGCAAGTGCAGAATCGCATCGCTGTGACCATGACTGGAGCGCGTTTTGGAGGGCGGGCAGGGACCCGGGCGCAAGATCTCGCAGCGGCGAAATGGATGTGACGGAGACGAGGGAATGAGCAGGGTTGAGGGTTGCTGTAATGAGGCCAGAGTAGATGGCGGTGGTAATGAGCTCTTCAAGAGCGCGGGGCGTAGGCAGCTCGAGGGACGTCATAAGGTGTTTGTAGGTAAGGGTGGTATGGGAGTGAGAGAGGGGCAGTAGGGACAGGAGCAAGAGCTTCTGGTGTTGCTGCGCTGAGAGCTTGGGGAGATTGGGTTGTGCTGAAGATTGTCAGTCAAAGAAGCTTCATGTGTACATCAGTGAGTGTTGACGCACCCTTGTAGTCGGCCCAAGTTCCCCAGGCAAAGACCTCGAGCAGGGTGAGATACGGGCCATACTCTTCTGAACTCCGGAGGTTCTGAATGTTTGGTGTCTGTAGCAGCTCGGCGAATACATAAGTGTTTGGTGCGCTCGTGGCTTGCACAATCAAGTCCGATGCAGCTCGTGGGGAAGTGGCTGACTTGCTGAGGGCGAGAAAAGGTTCGAGAGCATTGAGGGCCTTTGTTTGCTCCATGGCGAGGGAGATGTGGTTGGAATTATTATGATTATCTGTGGATATGGAAAGCAAGTCGATGTCACGACTCAGTGGTGCAGAAGAAGGGCAAATAACGAGGTGGTGAGGGTACGTACATACACACTGTACCGCCCAGGCAGCTGCAGTCGCAGTCGCGGTCGCGATTTCCCCGCCAAACGGGCGTCTGCCCCACTTCCACCTCGACAGCAACCTGTCTCTCCATCTCTCTCCCTCTGTCACCCTCCGAGGATAGCGAGGGCTTTCCCACCCGCTCTGCCGCACACGACAAAACTGCAATATTGAGCCGAGTCCGTTTCCGTCAACAGAACGCCTTCTCGGTAAGCGGCGTATTCTTTTTGCTACAAAAGAACCCACACGGTGATCCGCCACACGGGCGTCCAATCTCCTCAGCCTGGGCACGCCCGACATTCCTCTCCGCCCCCCATCAAAACGAACGAGATGTACTTCACAACAACGTTATAAAAAGTACGCTTTATTGTCATTATACACAAACTCATGTATACAAATCTACAACGTTTGTATACATAATAAGTTTATTTGAGCGTGTAGTGTTTGGGCTGGCGGGACTTGAGACGCGGCAATGTTTAATGGGGCACTTTTCACGACACTACTTATTTCAGCCCACCAAGAGGATCCTTCACCCACCACAGTAAGCTGAAGTGGCTGGAGTTGGGCTTGCCGACCGCTGCTGATTGACTTGGAGTGGTGCGTCAGACGCGGTACGAACACCGCCTTCCTCCAACAAAGTATGAACGCGCCAGATCATGACTGTATCCCTTGGGGCGCCTCGAATATCAGTAATAGTAGCAGGAGATGAGGCTTCCCCTGTAACACCTAAGCTTCATATTACGCGCATGTTTTAGAAACCTGCCTGTTTCAGCGCGCTACGCCAAGCAGAAACAGTTATCGCATGTGAAGATCCACCGGTCAACACACGCCTGTGCAGTGCACAGAACCTTGTTTGCATTTCGCGTTGAATATCAAGCCCGTATTTCTTCTTGCTCACGGATAATGCTTGTACTGCCTTTCCGAAAGTGGCCATTTTGCGAATAGTGGCCTCACCTGCCCCAACGATAGCGGTCTGTCGTCCGCTAATACTTACTGCTCTAACCCGCTTGAGACTACCCGCCGCGCCGGACTCCGTTCAGCATTGGTAAGATTGTGGCTGTCGCTGTCCGCCTATCAAGCGGCCATATTAATTAATAACTGCACTGCCTGACACTTTCCAGAAGCTGGGCTTCTTTTTGTTCAGATTCGCATCGCTGTCCCTCCCGGTCCTCCTCGCTTGGTCAGCCCTCGCAACGCTGTCGCAATCATTAGGCTCGCGTTCGCCCTGGCTTTGCCACATCGTACGACCCGCGTCTCCTGCTCAGCTTCTTGAATGCCACCTACTTAAATCCCGGCCCTTGCCGTTTCGACTTTGCATACAACGATACGACTTGCTCTGGGCAGCACTCCGGAGTGTACCCCAGTTACCATGGCGCCCCCAGCCACTGCGACTGCGCACATGGCAACAACAACACTCAAAGTCGAGGGAATGACATGCGGCGCATGCACCTCGGCAATCGAATCAGGCTTCCAAGGCGTAAAAGGAATTGGAAATGTATCCATAAGCTTGGTTATGGAGCGGGCAGTGGTACAGCACGACCCCGAGGTTATTACGGCGGACGAGGTCAAGGAAATCATCGAAGACAGAGGATTCGACGCCGAAGTACTGTCATCAGATCTGCCCATGTCGCATAGCGCAGACGACCATTTCCTGAGCGATTCGGAGGACGAAGAGGACGACACGACCAACAGCATCTCGACCACCACGCTTGCAGTGGGCGGTATGACATGTGGAGCATGCACATCCGCTGTCGAAGGTGCATTCAAAGACGTGGCCGGCATCAAGTCCTTTAGTATATCTCTCCTCTCCGAACGCGCCGTGATTGAACATGATACTACAATTATTTCCGCAGAGAAGCTGGCCGAGACGATAGAAGATGTTGGCTTTGACGCAGAGGTGCTGAGCACCGAAGCCGCAACGCCAGCGCCAAAGAAGAGCAAGAGCAGGAATCAGCACAAGACTTTGACCACCACCGTCGCCGTCGAAGGCATGACGTGCGGTGCATGCACATCGGCTATAGAGGCCGGATTCAAGGATGTTGAGGGAGTTTACCAGTTCAACATCAGCTTACTCGCTAATCGTGCTGTGCTCGTGCACGACCCTTCCAAGCTTACAGAGGCCCAGATTGTAGAGATTATTGAGGACCGGGGGTTCGATGCTGAAGTCGTGTCGTCAGTGGACAGTGGCGTGCAGCAGTCTTCGTCGGGTAACGCTCCCTTGCAGCTTAAGATCTATGGATTACCCGACGCTGCCGCTGCCCAGGAACTCGAAGGGATACTAAGGAGGCGATCCGGCATCACATCTGCAACAGTCAACTTCAGTACTTCAAGAGCCACTATTCGTCGGGAACCCCAGATTGTCGGCATTCGTACCATTGTTGAGGCTGTGGAAGCGGCAGGCTACAATGCGCTAGTCGCTGACTCTGAAGACAACAACGCACAGCTCGAGTCCCTTGCCAAGACAAAAGAGATCCAGGAGTGGAGACATGCTGTTATCTTCTCTGCTTGGTTCACCGTGTCCGTTTTCCTGATTAGCATGTTCATCCCTATGTTCTTGCCATTCCTGAACTTTGGTGGCATTCGGCTCATACCTGGTCTGTACCTTGGCGACGTCATATGCCTGGTCCTCACTATACCGGTGCAGTTTGGCATTGGAAAGCGCTTTTATGTCTCTGCGTACAAGTCGCTGAGCCATGGTTCACCTACTATGGACGTTCTGGTCGTACTTGGTACTTCGGCTGCCTTTTTCTTCAGTGTATTCTCCATGTTGGTATCGCTCCTGATTCCCCCTCACACGAAACCAACGACACTTTTCGACACCAGCACTATGTTGTTCACCTTCATCAGCTTGGGCCGATATCTCGAGAATAGCGCCAAAGGCCAAACTTCCAAAGCTCTGTCGAATCTCATGTCCCTGGCTCCTTCGATGACCACCATCTATGCCGATCCAATTGCTGCTGCAAAAGCTGCCGAGGACTGGGAGGCTGGCGAAGAAAAGATGCAACGCAAGTCTGTCGATGGAAATGCTGCAGAAGAGAGGGTCATTCCTACAGAGCTTATCGAAGTTGGTGATGTGGTCATCCTTCGTCCTGGCGATAAGCTTCCTGCTGATGGCACAGTAACGCGTGGAGAGTCCTATCTCAACGAAAGTATGGTCACCGGAGAAGCCATGCCGATCCTTAAGAAGAAAGGCGCCCTGGTCATGGCTGGCACCGTCAATGGTAACGGCCGTCTGGAGTTTGTCGTCACTCGAGCCGGCCGTGATACGCAGCTCAGCCAGATAGTCCGTCTCGTTCAGGAAGCCCAAACAAGCCGTGCTCCCATTCAGAGGCTCGCGGATACTGTTGCCGGGTATTTCGTACCAATCATCATCACTCTCGGCCTCGCCACGTTTGTTGGATGGATGGTTCTTAGCCATGTCCTCCCCTACCCTCCAAAAGTCTTCCTTGATCACTCCAGTGGTGGCAAATTCATGGTGTGCTTCAAGCTTTGCATTGCTGTCATTGTCTTCGCGTGCCCGTGCGCCCTTGGCCTTGCCACGCCTACAGCTGTTATGGTCGGCACTGGTGTCGGCGCTGAGCAGGGCATTCTTGTCAAAGGTGGCGCTGCTCTGGAAACCGCAACTAAAATCAACCACGTTGTCTTTGACAAGACTGGCACGCTTACTGTTGGTCAGATGAGTGTATCTAAGGCTGACATCCAAGGCGGATGGGGAAGTGCTGAAAAGAAGAAACTGTGGTGGACACTGATTGGACTCGCCGAGATGGGCTCTGAACATCCGATTGCCAAGGCTATTGTTCTGTCCGCAAAGGAGCATCTCCGCCTAGGACCAGACGATAGCTTGGATGGTTCCGTGGGTGACTTTGAAGCCGTTGTTGGCAAAGGTATTACTGCAACAGTCGAAGCAGCTCTCTCCCGCGAGCGCACGCGATACAAGGTTCTCATTGGCAACACTGCTTTTCTTACCTCAGAAGGAGTCAATGTTCCCGACTTTGTAGACGAGCCGCTGACACCTGCTGCTGCTGCTGCCAATCCCCGAAGCGGCCCTCAAACCCACTCGGCTGGTATCACAACAATTCACACCGCTATCGGCAACACATACACTGGTACTTTGAGCATGTCCGACACGATCAAGCCCTCTGCTCGCGCCTGTGTGCTCGCCCTGTCCCGTTTGGGTATCAAGTCTTCGATTGTGACTGGTGACACTTCGGCCTCGGCTCTGGTAGTCGCAGCAGCAGTCGGTATCGATCCTGCTGACGTCCATGCTTCGTGCGCGCCCGCCGACAAGAAAGCGATTGTAGAAGATCTTCAATCCCGTGGAGGCGTGATTGGTATGGTCGGCGACGGCATCAACGATTCTCCGGCTCTCGCATCTGCGGACATTGGTATTGCTCTCTCGACTGGTACAGACGTTGCCATGGAGGCGGCCTCGATTGTTCTCATGACCAACACTGACCTACTGGCTATTCCTGCTTCCCTTGTCCTCAGCCGTGCCATCTTCTTCCGTATCAAACTCAACCTGGCGTGGGCCTGCATGTACAATTTCACTGGACTTCCCTTTGCCATGGGCTTTTTCCTCCCCTGGGGTCTATCAATACATCCCATGGCTGCAGGCGCAGCAATGGCATGCTCGTCGGTTAGCGTTGTTGTTAGTTCTCTGCACCTCAAGTTCTGGCGCAGACCTAGCTGGATGAAGTTGAGCGTTCTGGATCCTAGTGCCCCGATGGACGAGAAGAACTTGGAGATGGAGAAGGTTGGCCAGCAGGGAGTATTCAGTTTCGTAAGAGACTGGATCAGCGAGGCATGGGCGGCTAGGAGACGAAACAAGGAGGAGGCCAGTTACATGCCCTTGAGAGACATGGGCGAGCACTGAGATGGACACATCTGAGTGCTGTGGGAAGATGGGAGTTGACTGGATTGTTGTTTGCTTTTGGTAAAGCGTTTAGGATACCATTGTATGCTGTGTATTTTGTTTCATTTTCTTGTTACTGATAAATTCTGGGGTAATTGTTCAAAGCCGTCGACTCCATCCTATTCCTAGGCCTATGTGAGCATGTCATTGGAAACCAGATCTCCGTAAAAAGCAATCTTCTGTGAATACCAGACCGCTATAATTTCGAATCAAGGTCTAGCAACATGGCTGCTGCACCGCAAAGCAGGAATCATGCATCTACCTGCACTCTAGACAACCCGTGCTCTACTAGAAAGTGCCCAGTGGGGTCGTTGACGTGCGCGCGTGATTTGACATCGCGAATCGCGGCCAGGGTCCACCAATTGGCGTCACAAAGATAAGCCCAGACGGACAACACAACACGGTAGCATTGCGCTATCTCTCACTGGCGCAATTTCTGACTCTTCTCACGACCTCAGAGTCCTGCGACACGTATGCGACCGTGATCTGTGCCGACTCGTCGTCTACGACTTTGCGACCACAGCTAGCCAGCCCGTCAAGATGGGGAGGAATCGCGCTGTGTCCAACGCCTCGACGCGGAGCAGCGAGCCGCCTTTACAAGTAGGTATGGACATGGCTAGAACCGTGCAGAGCCTTCCTAAACTTTGACAGGAGCTGGGAAGCATGTATGACTACCTGGCAAAGGTAATATTGCTGGGTCCTAGCGGTGCTGGCAAGTAAGTCTGCGATAAGGCAAGTATTCACTGCAAACACCTAGTAACTGAGCAACATAGATCCTGTCTTTTGCATCGTTTTGTTAAATCCGAATGTACTTCTGTCGCGCCTCCTCCCATTGCACATCGGTCTAACCACTACTCCAGGGCGCTCTCTGTCTAGCCAAACAATCGGTGTAGAATTCGCATCCAAAATCGTCCACATTGCCGACCGCCGCCGCTCCCCCTCCTCTTCTGCGTCGCGAAAACGAATGAAGCTACAGCTCTGGGACACTGCCGGCACAGAACGCTTCCGCTCCGTGTCGCGATCCTACTACCGCGGCGCGGCGGGTGCGATACTTGTCTATGACGTGAGCAGCTGGCGGAGCTTTGAGCAATTGCAAACTTTCCTCAACGATGCAAGGGCGCTGGCCGGGCCCGACCTTACCATTATACTTGTAGGGAACAAGAATGACGTTGAGACTGGCGAGGGAATTCCTGTAGGCTTGAGCAGCAGCCAAGGCGCCAGCGGAGGGGGATATTCCAGTTATGGGAGCACACCAAGTTCAGAGAGCGGACTACCGCCGCCTACACCATCGCCGCAATCCAGCAGAGGAACGAGCCTCAATGCGAATCTCCATGCTTCGTACACGATAGCCCCCGAAGGCCGCGAGGTGCCCACCGAGACGGCGTCGCGATGGGCGGGGCAGAACGGGATACCAGTTGCGGTCGAGGTCTCCGCACTAAATGGAGAGAATGTGGAGGAGCTGTTCAACAGATTGGCGAGGATGATCTTGACCAAGATTGAGCTGGGCGAGATTGATCCTGACGACCCTGCGAGTGGCATCCAGTATGGTGATTTGGGCTGGGACGACGGTGGAGGCAGTATCAAGAGTGGGTTTGGGGACGACGGTGTCAGATACCGCAAAAGAGGAAGGAAATCTGGTGCGCTGAGCGAATGGGAAGACGTATTCAGACTCGGCGGGAACAGACGGAAAAGAGGCTGTTGTTAAGAGTTATTCTCGTATACGATGGACTGAAACAGTGCGTTTACAAGCGATTTTTTGGTTGAAGCTCTTTATTTTTTGCGGCGCGTTATTTTGCAGTCACGTAGCAGCTTTCCCTCTGATTAGACAGCATACCCCCTTTGAGTTTTGTTTGTCCCTTACGAGAATACACGATCTTACTAGACCCCAGATTTTGGACAGGCTCACGCTACATGGGTTATCCTTGTATGTTGTATTTTGTCCCCAGTTATTTGCATCTGGTTTGGACAAAATGGCCAGACATCGCTGACTACCGCCGAGAGTTGCGACTTTGAACGCGAAATTTCAACAACACAGCGAGAATTGATGAACTATGAAGTAAACTGGGTAGATTTGAAAGGCCTTGCCTTGAGCATATCTGTAGAGATGTCAAGTAAAATCCATGTGCAAAGACAGTTGTTTGTTCAGTCTGTTCGACAGCGAAACACATGGAAACCAGCGATTTTGCTAAGTATCCAACGGTGCGCGGCTGTTTCGGGTACGCTACTGTACAAGCGTTTACCTATCTGCCAATCACCGTTTGCGATTTGGCGCTTTAGCCGTGTTGATATTGGCGTATGTGTGTCGTCATGCATTGTTCCTACATCAACACCCCACTACGCCGCGCCAGCGCGTACGCATACGGACGATATACCGGAGGCCTGTTGCGCATATACGCTTGGAAGTTCTGATCTTGAAAGGCACAAGGTACTAAAAGAGATGAAAAATCTTCCTCGCCTCTTGTGGCAATAAGAAGGCGACAAAGAAACGCTGCATGTATCCGCTAAAACGCGTCCAAAACCTCGGTCTCGCCCTGGGCTCGCCACATCACGCAGATCGCGTTACTTGCCCTAACTTCGGCTGTCAGACATGTTCCTGGAAGTGGCGCGGAATATTAGCATGGTCCTTTGCATGACTGAGTCGCCTTCCAACATGAACGCATGCACTATTATCGCAGCTTTTCCTTGTTCGAGTCGCCTTCTTCCCACACATGCACATACCCTTTCCTCAGGATTCTCATTGCATTTTCCTTTCTCGTATCGAATTTTCCGCTTAATTCAAGAATAAAAAGTCGTCGCGTGCTGTATTTTTCATTCACGCTGTTGTCCTCACGAGCGTTTAGATCACTCGCCACCATCAGAATGCCTTTGCTTAATCGCCTGAACCCCACGCCTGCATTCCCCGCACATACCGGCCCATACAAGGTCGGATCAGCAGATGTAGAAATACCTTCGAGCGAATTAGCGAGTCAGAGTGAAAACGCCCCTCCCGCAGAATTACCTACAGTGGCTTTTCGTGTTTTCTACCCGTGCAAGCAGGGTAGTAACGAAAGAGCTGTAAGATGGCTACCAAATCCGCAGCGGGAGTATCTCAGCGCGTATGCGAAATTCCTGGGTGCCAATAGTGTATTTGCTAAAGTATTCTCGTAAGTTACTCACGGAGAAAAGCCCTCGTGTGCAAGTGATCAGCACTAACACACGCGCAGGCTATTACCTCAATTATTATACTATGTTTCAATGCCTGTACACCAAAACGCAGAGCTCTTGGCTCCACCACCAAAATCTAGTCGATGGCCTGTCATGGTCTTCTCACACGGCCTGGGTGGCACCAGGAACGCGTATTCGCAAATTTGTGGCTCACTGGCAAGCCATGGAGTAGTAGTTGTCGCAGCAGATCACCGTGATGGTAGCTCACCTCTAGCTATCCACCATACACCAGATGACAAGGAAAAGTTGAAGCGAGTAGAATTCAATTCAATATCCTATTATCCCAGTACGGAAGCGTACCAAGGAAGAGACGAGCAATTGCGGATTCGGCTATGGGAGTTGGGAATGATACACGACGCGCTATTGAAGATTGACGAGGGCCGACAGCTGAAGAACGTTGCGCAAGATCAACCCAAAGGAAAAAGTGTATTGGGCATGTTCTCGAATCTGCTTAATATCCACGAACCGGGTGCTGTCAGTTTCGCAGGACACTCCTTTGGCGGATGCACAATGGTTCAATTTGTCAAGTCGATCTACTACCGGCCTCAAGGACGGATCCCGGATTACAAACCACTTTACATCCCTTCCGAAGATTCGAGCATTGTTCGCCAGATCACGCCTTCCAATCCCATTGTTCTGCTGGACTTGTACACGATGCCCATCCAAAGCCCAGACACTGCATGGCTCAGAAGCAAACCAATGCCATGTTACGACTCCCCCAATGGTGGCAAGAACCTCCTCGCCATCTCCTCCGAAGGCTTCTACAAATGGGCCTCCAACTTCCGAGAAACAAAACGCATCATCGCCAAGCCATCACCGTCAAATTCAAAGTACCCAGCTCAGCCTGGTCCACACATCTTGTACCCCACCGCCTCAGCCCACCTGTCCCAAAGCGATTTTGGCGTCTTATTTCCCTGGTTAACAACAAAATTCTTTGGCGTCAAAGAGCCCGAACGCGTACTCAAACTCAATACCCGCGCTATACTGCAGGTTCTCCGTGAAAATGGTGTTCGCGTCGGTAATACCAGCGCAGCTGACCTCGAGCTTGAGGATCCAACCGCAAGTCAAACAAACGACACGACGATTCTCAGTCGCACCAAAGATAGCGTCCGTGGATGGGTTAATTTGAGCGCAGAGGTGGAAGGCGGTCTGGATTTTACGGGGTTGAAGAAAGTTGAGGGGAAGAATGTGGTTAGTACGCCTACAGAGAGGGTAGGCAGTGAAGGCAAGGGACCGGCAGATGCGGTGGTTGAGGGAGAGGGTCTCGGACAGGTTGTTGAAGGGAGTGAGAAGTGAGTGTACGATTTGGCGGTGAGAGATAGATGAGCGAGTAATAGAACTAGAAAGCAAGGTGTTTCTTTTATCTGTATGTTTTTTATATACCTCTAGTACACATTGGAATAGTTATTGTTTGAAGAGGATGTGTTATTTCACTTGTGATATCGAAGAAAGAGAGACATGGATATGTATTACTTTGGATATTGACAAGCCGCTTCGAAAACTACCTGTGTCATATAGTCCTGAACAGAAGCTAGGCCACACCGTAATTGCATGGTAAAGCTACTCTGTAGTTTAGTTCTTGGTCTAAAGGGCTCATGTAGTGACTGCCTGGCGCTAGCTTTACCACAAAATCCGCGAGATGTACGCAGAGAGTGTCGTGTAGTGCATATCTTCACTTATTTTAGTTCAAGACTAATCTAAACGCTTTATAAGTCTGGAATTCTTAACTAAGCCCTTTAACTAAGCATAAATGTAGCACATAATCATGTTTACGGCAGTCTTATCTAGATATTGAGCGGTGCACTATTTGAACAGTAGTGAAATGATATGTGGCACTGCTTATTGCTCATGATACACACAGCTGCCACCCTCACCGCCCATTCTCTGTGCAGCGTTTGGCTCGTTTGCTGTTTGCTTGCTTGCAGGCCAGACTCACTCGCGGCTAGTCTAATACATAACAAGCACGATCCATCTCACTACATCACCGTCGGCCAACCTAATCAACTCAACCAACCCGACATGGCTAATCAGAGAGAGGTAATTTCAATGCAACCACCAGCATGGATGCTGGTAGCGGCACGAAATGCTATAAAAGTATCAGGTGTCAACCCAGAAGAAGCATTCGCTGCCAGGATCCGTGACGCAAGGAAGCAGGCAAAAGCAGGTAGCAAACAGCACCAAGAAACAGAAAGCTTGCTAGCAAAGAAGCTAAGGGAACTGATTCCGAATTCAGTATTGAAATCTTCGGATAGGTTTGAACAGGAGAAGGTCAGCGAAGAGTCCAGCGGCAATGAGCGACAACTTGCAAAAACAAGCTCTACTCCTACCGTGGTCATCCTTAAAAAGATTATACAAGCACCAGACAACAACAAGCGAAAGGAGGCATTAAAAACCCCAGAAAAATATCAGGGTAAGAAAGTAAGGTTCCTTACTGAGCAGGTAGAAAAGGGCTCGTCACTGAAAGACGCTGCACGCCAATCACAAAAGGCGGCATCGACCACAACAGTAAACAATCCAAATCCCAAGGAGACCATTACTATATCGTCGAAATCACTATCATCTTCCCAGCCCAAAGTAGAGCAATATGCTGTACCCACAGACCTACCAGAATGGTACACCTCCATCTCCACTGATAGCATACACATGAAGAACCTGTCCAAACGGCGGCCCCCTGCTCTCACAACCCTAGACGCCCTCAAAGACCTCGCCCGCCAATGCGAAGATGCCCCCAAAAAGAACCGATCCAGTGATCTCCCCAACCTCTACAACAAACTCCGCGATCTCATCCACAAGGCCGAAATCACTCTCCCAGTAACCCCCTACATGCTCCGCAAAACCTACATGCTCTCCCCTCAAAACGGCCTCCCCCGAATCTTCCGTGCCGAAGCAAGCTTCCCGCCAGACATCAAAGCAGACAGCTATCAACTCTACAAGCGCTGGTACGCCGGTAACCTAACCCAAGACCTCCTCCGCGGCATCATCACTAAAAAATCCACAAACCGCTCCTCCGACTCCATCTGCCCTGCCTACCGCTCCAAATACCCTGTAACAGCAAAGTACATCGGCCAAGGCGACCTCGTCCCCGGCCAATGGTGGCCAACTCAACTCTGCGCCGTCCGCGACGGCGCCCACGGCACACCCCAAGGCGGCATCTTCGGCAGCAAACCCCACGGCGCCTACTCAATTGTCTTATCCAGCGGAACCGGGTACTCCGACCTCGATGAAGGGGATACAATCCATTATTCCGGCACCGAAAACAACGATAACGCCGGGTCTGTCACGGAGAATACAAAACACCTGCTTACGTCGCTGCAGACGCGGGATCCGGTGCGGGTGCTGCGGTCTGCGCAGTTGGGGAAGGGGAATAAGTATCGGCCGGAGAGGGGGATCAGGTATGATGGGTTGTATGTGGTGCAGGGGTATGAGGTGTTGGATGAGAAGAAGGGGATGCTGAGGTTTCGGCTGGAGAGGTGTGAGGGACAGGAGGGGATCAGGTGGGAGGGGGAGGCGAGGAGGCCAACGGTGTATGAGGTGAGGGAGTACGAGCGGTTGAAGGACGAGGGGGCGGGGATGGGGGATTGTTGAGAAATAAGGAGTCTTTTAGGCATGAAAAGGAAGAGATGGAGGTAAGGTTCTTTCTAGGCTCACATGGGGGTTTTTTGGGGGGGGGAGGTGAACATACAGTATTTGGGCTCTCTTATCTTTACCCCCCTTTGTATATGTAGTCAAGCATGAACAATAGTGGTAGTAGTCACACCACGAGACCCAAAGTGGCTAAAGAACTAGGATGAAAAAACTGCCTCATTTTTGCAGTTACCCTCTCATTGTATGCACGGTAACTTGGGAAATTATTGTCATTTCCGATTTCCAAACCACTCCAAAACCCAACGTAAGATAAAATACAAACACTATGTTCTCTACTCGTCATCGCTCTCTTCCTCATCATCTTCCATGTCCACATCGTCATCGCTCAGTCCCTCAATATCAACCTCCTCTTCATCCTCACTCGCCTCCTCCTCATCGTCATCCTCAAACACCTCGCCATTCTTCTTGCCCTCCATCTCAGCCTCCTTCCTCTTCTTATCATCTGTCTTGCGCGCATCATCCAGCATCCTGTGCTTCTGCTCTCTGGTCTTCCTTTGGCCTGCGACAAAGGCGCCTAGAGGAGTCTTCTCCCATTCTACATCCTTCAGGAAACCCTCAACACCGGCGCGGTTGTTGGGCGCAAACTCGACCTTGTTGCGCTTCTCTTCGACCCAACGCGAGTTTGCCTCGAGCTTTTGGACAAGAAGGGCCAGCATAGACGAGACCTTGTTGTTCTTGTTTCCGCCGCTCTTCTTAGTCATGGCCTTGACCCACCGCTTGAGCATGACGATGACAGGGAGTGCGAGTTCGGGGAAAGCGATGTTCTTAGTCCAGAGGACGAAGAACTCGGAAAGAAGCTCTGTGACTTGCTCGCCAATGCCATCTTGGTAGACGCGTGTGCGTAGGTAAGCCTTTGTCGCGCGGATGCTGACGTTGAAATCGAGCGACTTGAGAGTGCTGGGTTTCGGGGGTTTCTTCATTTCGGCCGAGTTTAGGACTTCCACAAGGGCGGGTGCAAGAGGAATGTAGGTCGAAGTTGCTTGAGAGATGCGAAGAAGGGAACGCACAAGTTGGAACCGAAGAGGGAAGTATTGCGATGTGGGGATGAGACGCATGGCTCCGAGCGTGACTTGGACGACGGGATAGATGAGCGGTCGTAGCGGTGATGCTTTTCCAGCCTCGGCTTCCCGAAGAGACTCGCAGTGCATCGAGACTACACGGGACCAGAAGTCTAGTGAATGGATGTACTGCCAGTTGTATACTGTCTTGTAAGAGTCTTTCGTCTTGTTTGTGATACTGGTCCGGAGATGTATGGCAAGTTGGCGGATGAAGCCAAAGCCAGTTGTGTATCCTACTGTTGGGTCGATACCCCAGAGTTCAGATGCAGTGTTCTTCATAAGATTGATGCCCTGTACGTTATGGACTGTAGTGTTTCTTGCGCCCTTGACAAGGCCTTGGTATGTTTGCTTCAAGACAGCCTCACGGATGCTTGGGTCGGCAATGACCAACAAGCGTCGCAACACAAGAAAGGCTGATACTCGGGTGCCGTCGTTGTTAGAGCTGTCAGCCCATACAGCGGCAACTGAGCGTGTGACCTCGCGAATGATCTTCTTGAACGAGAGAACGTAGGGAAGGAGGCTCGACAAGGAATCTAGGGTCATCTTCAACGTTTTCGCATCGGCCAGGTTCTCAAGCAGGTGGTGCATCGAGACGGTATGCGACTTGAGAAGGGGCGTAAGAGTGCGGAACTTTTTGGTATCGGTAGGAACGCGACTATTTTTGTTAACGATGGTTGTAAAGCACTGTAGTAGTATACTTACATTTTGCCGCCAGCACTCTCCTTGACAGGCAGATGATGTTGGAGGACCTTGGGGACGAGCTGAAGAGTAGTCACTTGGACCTGATGATATACTGCGAGCTGTTAGCGTTACCATGTTTTCAAGACACGGTCAACATACCATCGGGATCTGTTATCGAGTACTTGTACGACTTTCCACTGTCCTCATCGTTCATGTGTGCAGCAGAGCGGAATGCAAGAACAACTTCCTTCATGGCGCGCAAAGAGTGCTTGGACTCCATTGAAGCTTTCCATTTCTGAACAGTCTTGAGTGTAAGGTCGTTGCCTGTCGTCTCTGCCTCGTCGGACTTGTGTTTTTTCCGTGGCGTGGCCTCATCTTCACTGGCAGAGAGAGCGTCAATCTCAGCGAGGTCGGCGTCTTCGGCAAAGTCTAAAAGTTCGGCGTCGTTTTCCTTGAGGTATTTGTAGAACTCGGGGTCCTTTTCTGCCAGCCCAGCGAGCTGTTCCTTGTGGGTGTCCATGTCGTCGCCTGACTCGCTGTCTGATCCCGACTCGTCAGCGGCGCCAGATGCCTCTGCCATGTCCTCATCGGAGCCCTCTGAGACATCCTCGTCGACGGGTGTACGCTTTCGCTTGCCAGTCTTTGGCTTGGTCTTCTTCTTGCTCATCTCTGGGATCTGGAAGCCGCCCTCGAAGAATTGGTCCATGGACATCTCGCCCAGCTTGTCATCATTTGCCCCGTTCGTCTTGAGCCTCTTAGCAGCTGCTTCCTCTTCGACATCATCCGCGCGCGCATTGTCTCTGGCCTTGCGCTCTTTCTTCTTGGCGTCCATCTGCTTGCGCTGCTTGATCTTGGCGACATCTTTGCGGCGCTTGATGGTGTCGCCGAGCTTGTCCTTTTGGAACTTCTTGGTCGCCTTGGAGACGGGCATCTCGGCGGAATTGGGGGGTTTCGGTGGTGGGGGAGGTATTGCTGGCCAGACGTGCAGCTGGTGGTTGAAAAACTTGGGCGCTCGAAAAAGTTCCCAGCGCTAAGGGACCCTGCAACCACTAGCGCTTCCCCACGCCATGCACGCTTGACCAGGCCGCCGCCGACGCAACTTGGGCCTGGCACCTACACCATGAGTACGACGACTATTACACCTACAACTACGACTGTGTATACTTGACCTCCACCGCCATGTACAACAGCAGGCCCCTCGCATATGCGCCTACGCCTTATATTCCGCGCTCTAATTTGGCCGCGACCATCAATCTCGACGAGGTATGACGCGCCTCGGTCCCACCATGCCTTGCGCTGGTTACTAAATGGCTGCCTAGGAAGTCAAGCTCTCAACAACAAACGCGGAGCGCGACTTGAACGATTCTCTTGCCGAAATCTACAGCATCATCATCACTCTGGATGCCGTCGAGAAGGCCTACCTCAAGGACTCGATTGCCGAAGCCGACTACACCGAGACATGCAGCCGGTTAATGAAGCAGTACAAATCGAATCTCGCCAATGAGACGGTTGCACGAGCATTCGGTGATCTGGATCAGTTCGCCAGGGAGTGGCATGTATGTAAACGAGGCTGACGAGTACCTGTGCCGCGCTAACAGCACACCAGATGGAGTGTCCAAGGGCCGTCGAGCGATTGCGCGTCGGCATACCCGCTACCGTCGAACAAGGCTCATCGAGACCAGCTCAGCAAGGCGATTTTGGCGATGCGACACTTGTAGTCAATGCGACCGAGACGTTTATTACTCTGCTGGACGCTATTAAGATTGGACTCGTGGAGAAGGACACACTACATCCTCTTCTTGTTGAAATCATACAAGCAGTCAACAAGGTGACTGACGTCGACTTTGAAAACAAGGGCAAGATTGTCCAGTGGCTGATTACGCTGAACCAAATGCGCGCAGCCGACAAGCTGAACGACGAACAGGCGCGCGAGTTCCAGTTTGACATGGACCAGGCGTATTACGGCTTCAAGAGCACACTGAAGAAAGCATGAGAACGTCTTGGATGCGTGTTCCTGGCTTGGAGAAACCCATCATTGGTACTGTAAGCTCCTAGCCCCGCACGGGCCCGCTGGACTTGGGTGAGTACCGAGTATCGCACCCCGCTCGCCGATATTGCGACCGCGCCTCCGCCATAGTCAATTCAAAATGTCCATGCTACATGGTATGGATAGCGCCTATCATTTGTATGACTGGGTGCTAAAGTCTCCGTGCAGTCCTCGACCTTCCTCAAATCTACACCAAGCCCTCTGCTGAGGCCCTTCTCGATACCCTCAAACTTCTCACAACTGCCCCACCATCATGGGAGGAGCCTGGAGAATCGAAGCGCAAAGACGGACAAGCGCCGGCAGTCACAGTCAGTCCAGAAGGTGTCACAGGGTACCTCACGAGCATCATTGGCAGTGACCTACGGTGGATAGAGGGTGAAGAATTGAAGGAGCAGATCTGGGACCAAGCCAGCGCAAGGCTCAGCGAGCGCTCTGGACGGTCTGCCATGGGCGCAATGTCACGTTCATTTCACATTCCCACCTCCTCCGACGCTTTCAACCTCAGTATCCATGAACCGACTATGACTGGCGACGACCTGGGTCTGAAAACTTGGGCAGCCTCGTATCTCCTCGCGAAACGCCTCAGCTCGTTCGATCTGGTCCCCAAGGATACACAAAGTAGATTACAAGTCCTTGAACTTGGTTCGGGAACTGGGCTGGTTGGACTCGCCATGGCAGGCCTGGGTGCAGACGTCGTGCTGACAGACCTGCCCAGCATCTGCCCAAACCTTAAATACAACATACTTCAGAATGACGATGTGGTTAGCGGGAACAATGGAAGTGCTCGCGCAGCCGTGCTTGATTGGACTGAGCCTCAGGTCTGCGAGCCGCTACAGGACGACGGTGAGGCCGTGCCCGCAAAGTTTCCAGTAATCCTGGCTGCAGATTCGCTGTACTCTGCAGATCATCCCCGCATGCTGGTAGACGCGATTGCGGTTTGGCTTTCGCAGGATAGCGAGGCCAAGGTCATTGTGGAGTTTCCCTACAGAGATGCATATCTGCCGCAGATTGAAGACTTTCGCCGTCGGATGCTTGAGATTGGGCTGCAGATAGTGGATGAAGGTGAAGAGAAAGGATATGACGACTGGGGCGCGTCCAGGGCGAGCGGTGACCCAGACGACGGTGCGCTCGTGACATGTTGGTGGGCATGTTGGACGAGGAAAGGCTCAAGTGGTAAAAGGCCACCAGTCAATGGCTAAAGTTGGGCAGATTATCCTTTGGAAGATATGGCCACGCGATGCCTCGGCTTTTTGGCAGGGCCCCCCACGGACCACATACGTGGGGTTTTGTCTGGTCATTCGCATACTCGCGGCGGCGCACAGCAAGCAACCCTCGGAGCAACGCCGAGATGTTCAGACGGAACGGTCCAAGAAGAGTGATGCATGCGCCGGGTAATTAGTCCGGGTAATTAAAACGCTTCCAGACTCGAGCCTTTGGTCAACAGCCTTCTTGCTAACCTGGGCGGGATAGCTCGCTGCGAAGCTGTAGCTCGGGGGTCCACCCTTTGCATCGTCATTACATAGCACTTACCTGCGCGTGAGTTCTGAAAGATCATTCTTGCTTCTTCTTCTTTTCTCCCTCTCTTTGTAGATATTGAATTGAATCAATACAAACAATCACATTCATATCTTGCACATTACTCACAATGGCCACACAAACCGCTTCCCAAAAGGTACTTTACATTGCCCCGCCATAACCCCGCCATGCGCAACGCGACACGACAACATCGCGGCCAACATTCATAGCGGAGGAGCAGAAGATGACTGACACTTTGCTAGAACCCCTCTTTCGTTCTCCAAGAACCATTCAAAGTCACATATGAAGATCGGCCAATTCCTGAACTCCCATCACCATACGACGTTATTGTGCGGCCGCGATGGACTGGTATATGCGGTTCCGACGTGCACTACTGGGTCGAGGGACGCATCGGTCACTTTGTAGTTGAGAAGCCCATGGTGCTCGGCCACGAGTCTGCTGGTATCGTACACAAGGTCGGCGATAAAGTCAAGGGCCTGAAAGTCGGAGATGAAGTCGCCATGGAGCCTGGTGTGCCCTGCCGTCGCTGCGTGCGCTGCAAAGAGGGAAAGTACAACCTCTGCCCAGACATGGCATTCGCAGCAACACCCCCATACGACGGTACCCTCGCACGGTACTACACTCTTCCAGAAGACTACTGCTACAAGCTGCCCGGAAACATGAGCATGGAGGAGGGCGCGTTGATTGAGCCCACCGCCGTCGCTGTCCACATTACCCGCCAAGCAGCCATCAAGCCTGGTGACTCTGTTGTCGTATTCGGTGCCGGTCCCGTCGGTCTTCTCTGCTGTGCCGTCGCAAAGGCATACGGCGCAAAGAAGATTGTGACGGTTGACATCAACGACGAGCGTCTGGACTTTGCCCTCAACTACGCTGCCAACGCCAGTTTCAAGAGCGAGCGCGTAAGCGCAGAGGAGAATGCCAGGAACATGATCAAGCAGTGTGAATTGGGACCTGGTGCTGATGTTATTATCGATGCGTCTGGTGCAGAGCCTTGCATTCAGACTGCCATTCATGCTCTGCGCATGGGCGGAACATATGTTCAGGTACGTTTTTTTTTCAACTGGTGTTTGTTTATCTTCAAACTTGCTAACAAAATTTCTCAACAGGGCGGTATGGGCAAACCAGACATCACCTTTCCCATTGTAGCAATGTGCACAAAGGAACTCAACGTCAAGGGCTCCTTCCGCTACGGTCCCGGTGACTACCAGACTGCGATTGATCTTGTGGCTACCGGCCGTATCTCAGTCAAGGAGCTCATCACTGGCAAAGTCAAGTTTGAGGATGCAGAGAATGCGTTCAAGGATGTCAAGGGCGGCAAGGGCATCAAGATTTTGATCGAGGGTCCTGCCGAGTAGGTTTTATCTGGTGTATTAGAGGGTTTGTCTTGCGGTGTTATTGTTGTTTTGAGGGCGAAGAAGAGTAGATTTATGTCTCGTCACAATTTTTTCTTTTTTATCTCCCTGCAGCGAAGTAGATGCTGTTGTTTTTCTGGACGTTGATATGAAAATGAAGTAGTGTCTAGTAGTAAAATATGCCCGAGAAAAAAACAACGGCCATGTCATAGTCTATATTTTCAATTTTTTTTCTTGGAAGTGAAGCTAGATGTATATGTTTTTTCTTCCCTTCTAGAACACATCCTAACCATGAAACTTAATCTCTATGCTTTTCCCTTCTCGAAGTAATTTCTTGGTTTCCACACAGAAAAAAAAATAATGATAAAGAAATCAAGTATTTTTTTGCTTTTCTCTTCTTCTCTTTACAAAATTCTTACTACTTACTTCCACACTTTCCATCGTCTCCCCCCCAATTCTTCCCCACCCCAGCCATCCCACTGAAGCGCAAGACGTATGACCCCATCCTAGCCTACCCCCCCATTAACCCACGTGCAAGTGGAGTATTCCTCCCCCCCCCCCCCAAAAAAAAGGAAAAAAAATACAAAAAAGGGGAAAAAATACAAGGGAGGGAGAAAAGTGACGTGGGTGCATGTGTGGCTGTGGCTGAGTGTGTGGACATGGGAAGCCTGAAACACGACGTGTGTCACGCACATTCCTTTAGCACGTCAGTTTGATGGGTCGAGTAAAGACAGAGAAAGAGGGATTTTTATGCAGACATTGTATTGTTGAATTGATGCTGCCGTTTTTCTTTATGCAAGCGATACCCTTTTTTTTTGTTGACGTGCAGGTTTTTATGGGGGTTAAACTATGTTGCGTTTTTGTTGCTTGCGCGCGGTGTTTTCTGGGTGAGGAACAATGGCCATAGAGGCAAAGAGGTACACATACGCAGGCACGTTTATAATGTTGATATATTTTATTCTTGATTCTCTTGTATTTTTTTTTAAAAAAAACTTGATTGTGTAGATCGCGAGAAGGAATTCAGAATGGAGGCCCTCCCGCAAAAAAACGGGGGGTTGAATGCTTGACTTGAATACATGATCGTCATGACGATGACTATGGAGAAATCATTCGCGCATGCTATATGCCTTTCTCCCTCGCAACAAAAAAAAGTAACACGCGATATTTGGTATGATAAGAATGCGCCGGATTTGCCTTTCCCACGCTGCGGCTTTCTGCGGCCGGCGGGGAGATGAGAAAAAAAATATAGTTTAGTCGCTAAATCAAGAGTGTCTGCCAGAGATGTCGGGTTGCAAAAATGCGGAAAAAGGTACAGTCGTCTACATGGACAATGGGTACATGATTCATAAATCCCGGGTTGAAATGGGTGTGATGAAGCGAAATTGGGGGTTGTATGTGCTGAGATTATTCTGTCTGTGTACTGTGGACAAACTATACGCCTATTTTACGCGCAGTAGAGCCGCGCTTAGGTAGGGTCCATGGTTCGGGACAGACAATCTTGGAGAATGTTAGTATCATAGCAAGATAGAAGGAGAAAATATCATGTGCAACGTACCTCGCCTTCGCTGTATGCCCAAAAGTAAGCAAACATGCCGACAATGTAGTACAGGCCAGAGTTTGTGCCTTGGTAGATGAGGAGAGCACACAGGGCGCTGATCGGGTAGACGATGAGGCGTGCTTCGATTGAACGATGCAGGCCCGTACCAGCGAGCAACGGTAGGGGCCATTCCCAGGCGAGACCAATAACACCGAGAACTACATTGAGGACTTGCAGGACGGGAATGGGCTTGATAGCCCCATCGAGATTCTTGGTGAGGAAATCCCAGAAGATCTTGGGCCAGAAGAAGCAGTGGAATCCAGCGGCTATTTGGTCTATGGTGGTAAAGTTAGTAACGATGATGGTAGTGTGGGGAATGCAATGTACGGGAATTGGACTTACAGGCAGCAGCGGTGAGGATGACGAGACGCGCCCAGTGGTTCTTGATTAACTTGCCCATTGTGCAGAAATTATAAAGAAGGGATACGAGCAGTAAACCGAGCCCGCGGTCGTTTGAGAAAGAAAGTTAAATGATAAGAAGCGAAAAGAAGGGGGAGAGAAACAAAGAAAGAAAGTAAGCAGAAATGTCCCTTCGACTACCAGTAGCCTCGTTGACAGATGAGCAGCGGACGTGGGACGGAGGGGCAGGGCGGAGTTTGTTATAGGCAATGCGTCGGGTGCAACGGCGGTTCAGTAGAGGCTCAAAGCGGTAAGGCGTGGTTGAAGACAGGCACCGATGAGCAGAGTGGATAGATATTGCGCAAGTGCTATAGAGGGCTGAGGCGTAGGCGAGTCTCAGGCGTGTTAGGTGTTCAGGCAGCGTGGTGTTGCCGTTGAGCTTCGCGACGTGAGGTGTATCAGTATACCGGGAGCGACAGCGGGAATCGACCCCAATTGTAAAGACAATTATGCGCCATTCGGATCCTGGTTGTTTTTGGCTGGGCAGTGACTGGGGTGGGGTGAAATGGTGCAGGTCAATTGTGTAGGCGCTTGACCCGCACGGCTGCCATGGAGGGCGTGTATGGTGAAGGTCATTGGCTGTCTGCACGAGATGGACGAGCGTGCTTGGCCCCGCTGCAGCCACAGCGGCCGTGCGCCGGATGCACGTCTACCCTATCACATCCCAGCTTCAGCCGCTTGGCTTCTGCTGCTAACCCCTCGCCCTGCGCTAGACGGTGAAAAAGGCGAGAAAAGAGTGCCTCTTCACGCTCACGTGCCTGTGATTGATGGCGACAGCACCATGTCACCGACCACCAAATGCAAATCAGAGCACGATATACGCATCCCAGTACTGTCGGCTATCTCTATTCCTACATGACGCCTCCACATGCTTTCGCCTACTCTACTAGTCTCCGTGCTGCCGATAGTCTCCACGCCACCGGATTGTTCTTGTTCTCTCTCTCGCTCTCTCTCTGACCCATGACTATGACTATGACCATGGCCATCCATGTGCGGCTTGGGAATTCTCCGTCATTCATCCAGATGCGGCACGGCCATGGCTTACTCCTAGCCAGCGGATGCCTGAGTCCCGGTTTCTCCTCTGTGCCTCAGGATAGTGCACGGCGGGGCGCATGACGATCCGCGGCCTTACTGCATGGAAAACAACATTGAAGGCTGCTCCTGGGTCCTCAGGTACGCTCATCAAACAACATCATACGACAACGTTTACTTCACAGGCCTGTTCATCCTGTCAATGCCGTCGAGACAAAACAAAGTGGTTCGATACTCGTTCTGTATCAGTTCGCAGGAGCAGGCAAGCTTCTCTCCAACCTGGTTGTCGGAGGATTGCGTAGCCACCAGCCAGCGTTAAAGTGCTGATCGATTGGGGCTCAGCGAGCCGAACGAGATCTTGGGGTAGAACAATGGCCTGACTTTGTTTTCGAGCGGCGTGGTAGGATCATGCAGAGAGCAGTGGGTGTTGTCGCCGTTGAATTTGCGATTCTCTTGCATGGTAGTATATTAAAGTTGATTATGTATACAAATGCCTCTATTAGTACAGAATACTAGTGTACACTAGTGATGAACACCGCCACATCACCAGCCACAGCCACAATTCGCACCTATCGATCCAAGCCACAGCGGCAACTCTGTGAATGAGCCCGCACTCAATCCATTCCCATTCCCATTCCCCTCCCATCAGCACCCCCAGCCATGATTCTGCATCGCCCGAGCTATTGATTTCTCAGCCCAATCGCCCAGAGCACTCCTCGTCTTCTTGGCCGTCTTTTGCATCTGCACACCGCTCCCGTCGTCACACAAACCAAGACATGACTAAAGAGTGCCAACGATGTGCACTCGCTCAAAGGCCCACTGTGGATAGGGCCGGCAATTGGCACTTCTCCGTCCATCCAGCCGGAGGCAACGGCCACAGACCAAAATAGCGACCACATCTTGTACTCGTGCAGCTAGACACTATGCACTAGCGGGCGTAAACTCTGTGGGGGTACCTGAGCGCTTGCAGACTGCCCGCCATTGGCCGCCTGCTCCACGCCGAGCCTCTCCACCGATATCCAGTGCTACCAACCACGATCGAGAAGTGCCTCTGAGTACAACTCGGCGGCTCACACGCCAGGACAGCCACGACGGGCTCACACCATGCTCTTGTTCTGTTCCGCCGTATCCATTCTGTGTATTAGTGGGGAGGGAGGGCCACCCTAGTTTAGGAGTAGAGCCGCCACCTGAGAACAAGACCCATCTCAAACACTTGTCCCTCACCGTCTGCCCATTGCCAACGCCCATGAGATTGCATCCTAGCCATTTGCATATAACGACTTTAACATAGCAAACGACAGCGCTGGCCGATTCATAGCCCGTTTTCTCCATTTTACTCACAACACGCCTTCCAACGCCTACCGTTTCACCACGACCTCGCGTATCAAAATACCCGATCCGTCAGATAGTGTTCCCCCCAGCCCCCAGTCCACTCGTAAATCCGCCCACGCCGGACCAAAATCCTCCCAAACAATACCGCGACACAACGAGTGCGCCTGCCAGATTGACGCCGAGATTGACGTGTTGGAATTTTGCGACTTTGGTGCACCTAGTCGCAACCCGGTGGCTGCCTCTCTCCATCCATTGTCCATCACCAAAACCTGAACCCCTCAAACAAAGGCCAAAGCGAAACATTGCTCACATCGCTGCATACCGCTAGCTATCATACATAAACGGTGTCGTGCATTACCCCCGAGACGGCGAGCCGTTGTTAAGCCCCGAATTTCTCCCCTAAAGACCAAGGAAAAAATGGTTTTGTGCCTGGCGCTTCAGGTCTGAGACGCTCTTCACACACTAGGCGCTCGCGCATAGCTGCGAACCCCTCCACTACGCTCAACTCCTCAAATCTACGCCTTAGGCTTAGTAGGCATTGGCGCCTCCGCAACTACCTTGCATCGCTTCCCTTCCTGGCCATTTGGACAGTTATCGAGCTTAGCCCAGCTGGTTATACCAGAGGCCTACCAGGACATCGGCCTGAGCCACATCCGTACCGAACCAGGCCCTGTCAGTTTCAGCACAGCGTGCCGCTCTACCCACTCCTGCGCGGCTCCTCACGACTCGCACACTGATCTGCGTCGGTGAGCTCGGCTTGTTCCTGGGCTAGACATTCTAATACCCTTGGTTCCCAGCCAGTCTTGGGGTCGTCCTCCACCTCCACCTCCACCCCTCTTCCTCGCACACCACTCCGCCCGTCCCGGGACACCGACATTCTTTTCTTTATTTCGTATCTGGCTGGCCGGGTCGAACTTCGACTGGATCGTATTGCTTTTCTGGTTGAGGTTCGCTTTTTACTACGCGTACACTCTTTAATCTTTCATAATCACCGTTGAACGGACCGTCGCAACAACCACCACCACCATCGCCTTGCAGCAACCGCCACCATGTCTGGAGGAGGAGTCTCATGGTCGCGGCTCTTTACGCCGTCGAAACTCGCCTTTCATTTCTTCTTCTGGGGCTTTCATTTTGCCATCTTCGCCATAGGATGGTACGTACAATCCCATCAACTCTAGTTACACATGTCTGACATAGCCACAGGTGGAAGCAAGCCGGCGATGCACGTCTAGCACCTCTCAACGCTCTTCAGTTTTCCGTCTGGATATCCCGAGGTGCAGGTCTAGTTCTCTCAGTTGACACCATGGTTATCGTTATGCCCATGTGCCGAAACATCCTCCGATGGCTGCGACCCAAGGCGCGCTTTATGCCTCTGGATGAATCCATGTGGTTCCACCGACAAGTCGCCTATGCTATGCTGTTCTTCACCATCCTCCACGTGGTAGCGCATTATGTCAAGTGAGTAGCGCCCAGCGGTAATCCATACGTCTAAGCTAACAAGAGTAGTTTCTTCAACGTCGAGCGTGTGCAAGTGCGACCCCAAATCGCTCTTCAGATTCACTACGCAGAGGCTGGTGGTATCACGGGACACATTATGCTTCTTTGCATGCTGCTGATGTACACCACGGCCCACCACAGGATCCGCCAACAATCATTCGAGACCTTCTGGTATACCCACCACCTGTTTATTCCGTTTTTGCTCGGCATGTACACACACGCGACCAGCTGCTTCGTCCGTGACACAGCCCCAGCATGGTCTCCTTTTGATCACGACAACTTCTGGACCCATTGTATTGGCTACGAGGGTTGGCGATGGGAGCTTGTTGGCGGCGGCTTATACCTCTTTGACCGCCTCTACCGTGAGATCCGCTGTAGGCGCGAGACTAAGATTGTTAAGGTCGTCCGCCACCCGTACGATGCTGTTGAGATCCAGTTCACCAAGCCCAGCATGAAGTACAAGCCCGGACAGTGGCTGTTCCTGAACTGCCCGGAAGTCAGCTACTACCAGTGGCATCCATTTACCATTACTTCTTGCCCCAACGATCCTTATATCTCGGTCCACGTCCGCCAGGTCGGTGACTTTACTCGTGCGCTCGCCGATGCGCTTGGTGCCGGTCAGTCGCAATCCAAGCTGTACGACGAGCTGGACCCCATGGGCATGTACGAAATTGCTCTGCAGCACGGCCAAAAGATGCCTGCCCTCCGTATAGATGGACCCTACGGAGCTCCTGCTGAGGATGTCTTCGAGAACGAAGTCGCTGTCCTCATTGGTACTGGTATTGGTGTCACACCTTGGGCCTCGATTCTCAAGTCCATCTACCACCTCCGCCTGAGCCCCAACCCACCCAAGCGTCTCCGCCGGGTCGAATTCATCTGGGTCTGCAAAGACACGTCCTCCTTTGAGTGGTTCCAAACGCTTCTCTCCTCTCTCGAGGCACAGTCTCTTGGTGGCGCAGATGGCGACCAATTCTTGCGCATCCACACTTACCTCACCCAAAAGATGGATGCCAATACGGCGCAAAACATTGTCCTCAACTCTGTGGGCACAGACAAGGATCCTCTTACCGAACTCAAGTCGCGTACCAACTTTGGTCGTCCCGACTTCCAGCGCTTGCTCTGCGGTATGCGCGACGGTATCCTGGACCGCACTTACATGAACGGTCTCGAGAGCACGCTACGCACAGAGGTGGGAGTCTACTTCTGTGGGCCTAATATCGCTGCTCGGGACATCAAGAAGGCGTGTAAGCAAGCGACTTGCCAGGAAGTCGACTTCAAGTTCTGGAAGGAGCATTTCTAGATGTGTTTTGAAAAATCTAGTTGGGTGCTTGAGAAAGTGGGATTCTTTTTTCGCGATACTAAAACCATCTTGGTTCAAGGCGTGTATTTGACTATTGTTCTTGCCCATGTTATGATCATAGCCCCCCCGTTGGAAGAGGTAGCAACCCACGGGTGCACCTGTTTTTATTTTTCCTTTTTCTTTTCTGTCGATTTAACTCCATATCCATCTACAAATGCAAACCCAGAAGACTTATTTTACTTCACTACACTTCACACATGCATATGTTTGGCTTTGTGCGAAAATCTCGATTGAAGAATCAGTGTAGTATAGATCAACATTTTTGTTCCATGTGCGCGAGTCATCCTATCTTCCATCGAACCATTGTCGAACGACATTTGAACCTGTCAGTCATGTCAATCACGTCGAGTGCGCAGGGAGACAGACTCCGGGCCCGTCGGCGCTCGTTCGGCACATCTGGTTTCCGAAAGCTTGCGCATTGACGAGGGTGTGCCTAAGGAACAGCAGTTGTGCTTGGCCTGGCTTGTCAGGCCATGGGAAGGCTTGGTATCCCAGGCAGACGAGCGGGATAAGGTGAGAGGGGGTTCTTGGCGGTGTATGGCAGGATGCTATTACATGTGTATAGTACTGGGAACTGGGATTGCAGAGAGCTACTGTGGAGGTATATGTGACGGCGCTGTGCCTACGCGTTGTGACATGATGGGACACAGGATGGCTCTGCGTCGAGATGCGCATACAGTGCAGAGGGCAGTATGGGCTGATTGTGCCTCTGGCCATGAGTAGGCCGAAAAGATGTTGTAGTCGCAGGTCACATATACGCAGGTGAGATTCTGTGGTAGTATGTATGCGGCGCAACAACCAACGCAGTCCATGTGTCATTACTTACTAGCAACCCCAGACTTGTTGTTCTATGTCAAGTCACGCGCCCAGATCTTCACTCGACTCGGTCACCGGCCGACCACACACACTCGGCTCAAGGCCGAGGCAATGCCCCGACCAGCCGCCTGCTCAACACCACGGCTGAAGTATCGTGAAATCTGTCTTTGTCGCTGGCGCGCTGCAGGATACATTACCAGAAACGGTACTAGCTCCAACCCCACCACCCCATGCAAGCTTTCGCTGTCCGGCCCCCAAGACACTGACTCGGCTGGCTCCAAACGGCCAATTGCGGACTTTGTCGGGTTCCCATTCGTGGAAGTAATCCGTTCAACCGCGGTCCTGTTGTCAGTGGGGTCGTGGCCGCGACCGTTTAGGAGAGATTGTCACAACCACGCGTGCTGGCTGCCCCGCACCAATGATGGGCAGGCGGGACAACCACAGGTTAAAGACCATGGCAAGGCGAGACGGGCAGAAAGAATTGGGGACCTAGACCGTCGGGCCCAGCTGATCTGCTTCGCTGTGTACTTGTCCCTCCCTCCATCTTTCCTTCTTCCTTCTTCACTTCACTATATACCCAGGCTATTCTGCTTCTTCTTCCTTTTCATATTCTCAACCCCAAAAAGCAGAAGATGAGTGTTACCGAGATCAAGGCCTCAAAGGCAAACATTGGTGTTTACACCAACCCCGCCCACGATCTATGGGTTGCAGAGGCAGAGCCAAGTCTGGAGGAGGTGCAAAGAGGCGGAGATCTGAAGCCTGGTGAGGTTCTGTTGAATGTCAAGAGCACTGGTATCTGCGGTAGTGACATTCATTTCTGGCATGCTGTACGTTCTTTCTTAGTTCCCCCGGTCGACCTGCTGCTGCTCAGGACTTGTTGTCAAAAATTGCAACAAAAATCTCGTTTCAACAAAACACTTACTCATTTTGTATACAGGGTTGCATCGGTCCCATGATTGTTGAAGACACACATGTCTTGGGCCACGAATCTGCAGGCACAGTCATGGCCTGCCACCCCTCAGTGACACACCTCAAGCCCGGCGACCGCGTAGCCATCGAACCCAACATCATCTGCGGCGAATGTGAGCCCTGCCTTACGGGCCGCTACAACGGCTGCGAGCGTGTTCTCTTCCTGTCCACCCCGCCCGTCACCGGCCTGCTGCGCCGCTATCTCAAGCACCCAGCCATGTGGTGCCACAAGCTTCCCGACAGCATGAGCTTCGAAGATGGCGCCATGCTCGAGCCCCTCAGCGTCGCCCTCGCAGGCATGGACCGCGCCAACGTCCGCCTCGGCGACCCCGTCATCGTATGCGGTGCGGGACCCATCGGCCTCGTCACTCTCCTCTGCTGTCAAGCCGCGGGCGCCACCCCACTCGTCATCACAGATATCGACCAAGGACGCCTCAATTTCGCCAAAGAGCTTGTCCCCAACGTCCTCACCCACAAGGTCGAATTCAGCCACACCCCCGAAGACTTCCAAGCCGCCATCCTCAAGCTCACCGAGGGCGTCGAGCCCTCGCACGCCATGGAATGCACTGGCGTCGAAAGCTCCATCAACAGCGCCATCCAAACCGTCAAGTTCGGCGGCAAAGTCTTCGTCATTGGCGTCGGCAAAAACGAAATCAAAATCCCCTTCATGCGCCTTAGCACCCGCGAGGTCGACCTCCAGTTCCAGTACCGCTACTGCAATACGTGGCCCAAGGCTATCCGGTTGTACAAGAGCGGTGTTATTGATCTGAAGAAGCTGGTTACGCATCGATTTAAGCTGGAGGATGCGGTCGAGGCGTTTAAGACGGCGGCGGACCCCAAGACGGGCTGTATTAAGGTGCAGATTCAGAGCTTGGATTAGGTGTGATATACCCATGTGGGTGGACTGGCGTATTTAGTTTATATCATTTTCTTTATGGCATGTAGATTAGGGGGCTAGTTCCTCTTTGTAGGCATGTGGTTTCCGCATGGGCATTCCCGCGGCTTTTTTGTTTGGTTCTTGGTTGGTAGGAATGACGAAGGGAAATGAATTAAGATATTTGCATTGATGTTTATGTTCTTGTGAGGTGGTATCCGTGAGCGTTTTCTGATATCTTCCGTTGTGCGGTGATTATGTGTGTAATTCGATTTTGTAGTATATATTGCTACTATCAAATATTATGTTGTTGATAGCATTATCAGATATATCATAGCACGATACAAGACAGAGCCAAAATCCAATCGCTGAGTTGTATCGAGTGAAAAAGGTAGTCTATCTTCTCTGAGAAAAAATCTCCATACATATTCGTGCTCTGGTCACGTGATACCGCACCACAACATGTTCGTGGAACATGATACTTTTATAATCGTCCTTGTTTGTTCCTAGTTTTCAAATTTGAATCTAGGGCCTATGCAGTTATTCCCTTTAATGCACTATCAATACCTTCATAGTACATCAATTGCATTTTGTTGTTTATTATTTTTTCCTATGGGCTCTGGCGGCAGTGCTTTCTAGCTGCTTGAGATACTGTTATTCGTCACATAGCTAGGCGCTATTCGATGATAGGGATTCCCAAAATCTCAGCTCAGCTGTGGCTGATGAGATTGGATATTCTCAGAGCTAATTGGATCGATTTTCTTCTTCTACGATACGCCACTAGGATCAATTGTGATATACAACTAAAGCTAAAATTACCAAATACTAAATCTAGCCAGCACATGTGACAGTTTGTAACATCATTCGCGCTATTATCGTCCAGTACAGATATCCCTGAGCCACATCGGAAAAAAAATTTCACCATCGCTCACATGTGCTGTTGACGCACTCCGATCCTATCGTTCCTACATTTGGGTCCTCCGCAGTATCCATCACCGTTCTTACGTCACAAACTCAATGACCTATATTTCTTTATGCGCCATGCATTTGAAAAATTTAGCTCCCGCATCTTACATCCGCTAAGATGGAATGTCCGATTCTCGAGACCGCAGCGGTCCAACGCCTCGAACAAGGATACGCGGTCCTTGCATCGATGTCATTCTGCGCAAGCGCCCGCTGCGGTACCAACATTAACATGAATCGACAGCATTTCCTTACATATTGTGGCGACTCTGGGTAAAGCGACGCTTGTTTTGTTAAAAAAGGGGGTCGTGTCGAGTTTCCTTCTGCACTGCTTCTGGAAATGAGGAAACTGGATGCGATTGGTGTGTAAGACAAGGTAAGGGTTATGGGACTGGTGTTGGATCTTAGGCATTAATATTAGTATCTCAGACGGGATGTTAGGGCTGTGAGTGATATAGTGCAGTAGAGGGTGCAATATGAAGATTGAGGAGATGCAAAGGCATACACTGGCACTATCCGTGGTGCTTTCTCCCTTGATAGCCGTGAATCGTTTTAATACTTGTTCCTCGCTACTGTATGCTTCTTCTTTGTTGGATATCAAAGCGAGATGGGTAGTATGACTCGCACCCTGTCCATACGGCCAAGCACTCGTGACCCGGGTTGCTGTATTTGCGTAGTGTGGGTCACAATAAAAAACGTTTGGACGGGCGAGCGTACGATCATCATTGCGGTAATGAAGTGGAGAAACTAGCGGGTGGATGAACAGTAAATCGAAGATTGCTCATCTAAGCCTGAATGAAAGGGCAACTGGCTCTAGAAGGTATATGGAATGACATATATTCACCTGTCTGCATCCAACATAGCGTGAATACGTACAACGGTTGTTATAGATGTCTAGCCTAACAACTCTAACATAGGTAATAATTTTCTAGTTGTAAGAGCGAAAATCGCCTAGTTCAATCCTACTACCAAAATCTGTGCAACTAGCAATCTAGTCTCCATCTTCGCACATGAACCACAGATCGGAGAACCCAAAGAACAGGCCCATCAGTGCTCATGCGCAGCATAATATCCACTTTTATTTTTCTCGCCCCACAAATTCCATATGTAGGGACTGATTTCGTGCCTGGCCATAGACGTAGCAACTACCCTTTACTTTTCCTCCATATCCGTGCTGATAAACGTCACCGAACCTCCTACGCGTCCAGTTTGCACGCTGCCTGATTGACGACATGTCTGTACTACAATAGCAGTACATCAAAATCTTTTGCACTATACCTCGATGCATACGCAGCATTGCTTTGTTGACACTGCCGCGCAAACTATCGGATGCCGTTCTTGCATAGGTGGAAGACTCATCTGAAAATCGAACGACATCGACAACTGCCGGAAATCCCGCAGCTCAGATGACCACACTATAGATTTAATAAGAGCACATTACCTGCATGGGTCAGCTCCCGCGGTTCCGCTTACAAGGTGAGGTGGAGAGAGGAGGTGTATATCGGCCCGTCTTAACTTGGGTGTCGAGAGAATGGGCAAAGTACGACGCGTACAACAACACCATCAACTGCTAAGGTCTGGACGTTGTGCAGTCGTAAAGCAGCTGCTATTTACCTCACTCTAGCATGGACATATCCACTCTCTTTCTACTTCAGTATATGCACCTCGGCACTTTCTAGCAGAGAAAAAAAGGCGAACCCCATGCATTTCTCCAGATGACAGCACGACGCAGCCTGCATGCACAGCAAGCACAGCAAGTACCATAGCCACCCTAACTCGGAGCTACCCGTCCCTATGTATTAGTGTCTAATAAACTACGCGTCGTCATACACGTATAGAAAATTCGAGTTATACAGCATGGCCCTACCTCCCCCCAATCTTGCTGACCGGGCCGGTGCGTAGTAAGCACGTATTAGTGGCATTTAAGTAGACCAGAAATTTGGTAGTATAGTACTACAACCCAGAAAGCCGCTAGAAAGATATCTGGGGATATACGAGTATCCCTTGGCAGGAATGAATGGGACAAAATTTCGGCCCACGAGGGCAGAGCTTGGATACCAAGCTGCATGCGGTACCGCACCAAATTCAGGAAAGCAAAGGAAACATGTACCCGAACCACTCTTGGTTGCCGAGGGAGAGATAGAGTTTGTTAAGGACAGGGCTGGGATTTGCTGACACGGATTCGGATCGGCTGGTCTGAAGCTACTACCATTTCTTCTTTGCGGGTGGAGCGGACGGAAGATCTAATGACGGTGGGGTTGGAGGGTATATGTGACTTTTCTAGCCGAGAGGACGTAGGAGGTCATGTTGCTGACGGCAAGAATATGCGAGAGAGTCTGGTTTCTTGGGCTGAGAGTCGTTTTTTTCGATATCGATATTCCACGCCCGTATGTTGAGACACGTTCGTATTCAGAATGAGAAGTTAATGCATGTGAATGTGTGGAGTGTTGAAGTAAGGGCAGAAGTAGTTGCATCCTCTTCAGGCTTCTTTTTTTTTCCAGAATGCTATCCCTGTTGTGGAAGACGGGGGGCAGGAACGGTGCTTCAGAGAAAGGGAATCGGCGATTTAGGGAGGAGAAATGGCAATTGTAAACCCTACTTTCGTCGTCAAAGTACACAGTAAGCATTACACCGCTCAGGATAGCTGTGGAGGCAGCGAATCAGCTGTGAAAGTAGCGTCAGCATGCAGTATCGAAACGTGTGAGTGGAGAAAAAAATAACATACATGCAGGGTGCTTGCAAGCTATCCATAGCCTCACTTCATGGTATATGTAGTATAGGGGACGGACTTGGAGTCTTGAAGTGCCATGTCGGCCCGGAAGAGATGTATCAAAACAAGTAGATGCCCAGTGGCGAGTAGATCAGTATATGTGGTTTGATTGTGGCGAGCAACGTCTGTAAATTGCCAAAAGGGTCACTCTACAGGAACTTTGATTGGAAAGGGAATTCAGGGGAAATGTTGGTGGGATGACAATATTCAAACTTTTTGGCGTGCAGGTGCCGGCTACTAACCCAGTCGCCCCTCGAGCTAGGGCTTCAAATACGATATAGTCTTTTCTCCTCTAAAAGGTATCCTGAAATCTTACATGACACATGAAACGCTCCTGCATGGTTGTGATGAACGATATGATTAGGAGAAATTGAACTATAGAAAAGAGTTGGCGAGCTGCTCGAAGTACTTTCTAGCGGCACTTAAGGGAACATTCGCGCCCTTGGAACGTTCCTTGTCGGTAAGCTGTCTCTCGAGATGCTTTTCCAAAACCTCAATTGTAGTGTCTTCATGAGGCTGGTTTACGATCTGCAGATTCATACTGTCATTATCCGCTTCGCGACCGCCAACGACGATGATGTGATTGTATTTCTTTCCTCTTGCTTCTGCAATTTTCTTGCCAAGAGGGCGATCACTTGTGTCGATATCAACAGGAATGTGAATGGTTGATAGAGGTAGTGGCTTTGGTGATAATGATGACGCTTTGGATGTGTCTTGTGAATTCAAGCCCGACAGCACTGATTGGATGCGCGAGACATGTTCGAGAACCTCGGGGTTAGAGTTCAATGATAGTACTATAGCCGGTCGAGGAGAAAGCCAAAAGGGATATTTTCCCGCATAGTGCTCAATGAGCAGGGCCATGAAGCGCTCAACTGATCCGTAAATAGCACGGTGGATGATCACAGGGCGGCGAAATGCCGTGTCAAGGCCCTTATCCATAGAACTCTGTAAACATGCCTCCAGCTCTTCGGGTGACGCTTGGTATTGTAGATCGAAGCGTTGCGGTAGTTGAAAGTCAAGCTGAATGGTAGCTGTTTGGTGCTCTTTGCCGTTTGAATCCTTCAGGACTATATCAATCTTGGGGCCATAGAATGCTCCATCTCCTTCGTTGATAGCCCATTCACTGCCGATATTGTTCAGCGCAGTTGTCAATTGCTCCTCTGCGCGGTCCCATTCTTCAATAGTGCCAATGAAGCTATCCTTTGGTCTAGTGGATAGAAGCAACTTGTATGGTCCTAGTCCAAACGTGTTGTATACCATGCCTACAAACTTGAGCGTTTGCTCAATTTCTGCCAGGATCTGATCAGTACGGCAGAAGATGTGCGCGTCATCCTGGTGGAATCGCCGGACCCTCGTCAGGCCCGTCAATGCGCCTGAGATTTCGTTCCGATGCAATGCACTGAAATCAGCAAATCTAACTGGCAGATCACGGTAACTCTTGATCTCGTCTCTGAACAACAAGCAATGGCCTGGACAGTTCATTGGCTTCAGTCCAAACTCGCCATCCTCTCCACCATCAGCTTCAGGTATTTGAGCAGTCGTTCCCCTCCCTTGGACGCTGAACATGTCTTCGGCATAGTTTTCCCAATGCCCAGACTTTTCCCAAAGCGACTTCTTGTATATTATGGGCGTGATGACCTCTTGGAAGCCAAACTGTGGGTATTGCGCGCGTAGGAAGGACTGCAGCTTCTGAAAGACATAGGCGCCATTGGGAAGAATGAGCGGCGAACCAGGACTATATGGCGAAGTTATGAAGAGGTTATGCGTTTGCGCGAGTGTCCGGTGGTCTGTAGGAGGGGTAGGAGGGGTAGTGGTTGTTGCGTTGAGTCGCGCACTGGCGGGGTCTTCATATGAGACAGCTACCGTGTGCTGCAATTGCTGCCGCGCAGCACACGAGCAGCTCCTCGCAACGAGACGTCCATGTTGGCTCCATATCCGAGTGTTTATTTTTTTCCGTTTTACAGCTTGCAGCACGAATGGAAGCTGGCGCAATGGTGGCATTGCAAAGTCTTGAGCCGTCGAGTGCATTGACATGAAAGTCAAGATGCACTTTCTAGGCTAGCGGGGCTTGGCGTAGCCTAGCCCAAACAAAACATAGCACAATGACGTGGACGCGTTGGAGGGATAGACAACACCATCCCCCACTTATATACATACATGCATACATACATACACACACACATACATAGACTGCGTACTCTAGTAATAACATAACAGGTAATGCGCCATGATTCTTGTCTCAGCCATGTACTGATAGTGAAAGAGTGGACATTTCCGCGACACACACAAAGGCATGCAAGTTGCACCCGACACCTGATTGGCCCCGCATCACGTCACGCCTCTAACAGTGGCGACCTATTCCCCCAGCCCCCCTGCAACCAGAGTACATTCACGTCCAGTGAACGTTGAATCGTCACTGTGACATTGCTTGCCCAGTTCTTACATCTCGTCCTGCGCTGCTTTCTTGGTTTAACCTTAGCTCTGTATCCACTTGACGTCAACTTCTCCATCACATACCATGAGCGCGCGCACCAGGCGCCTAGATCGCAGCCTGGGAAGTAGTTGGGGCAACGCCGATTATACATCTGACGAAGGCGGCTCTACTCCTTCAGCGAGTGACGCCGCTAGTGACGAGGAACTAGAAGCTTCAGACAAAGAGGTCGTGCAAGAGCCTGTCTCGGACTCCATTGTTACTCCCAGGCCCAAGCGCCATCATCTCAGTCATTCGACGCCCACGGCGCAGTCACAGGATACCCAAGACAGGAAGCAAGGAAGCCGTACAAAGGCTAGCCAGTCCCAGAGGATAGGCCCCGATACCACTACTCCTAGACCCTTCCAGAGAGATCAAAGATCGCATACACGGGACTCTTCTGGGCCCAGCCTCATCATGCCCTCCATGGAAAGCTCAGGTTATGATGGATCGCCTGTTCAAAAATCGCAACCACGAAATCGAACCAGAAATACGCAACAGAGCACTTCATCAAATTCACGCCGTACGCCTCGCAGGTCCTCCACACAGGGGTCAACTGATGCCCATCGTCGGCAACCAAGGCAGAAACAGGAAGAATTGAGCCCATGGCACTATGTTAATCTCTTTTGGGAAAATGTGGGTGCTCCCATCTTTACTCACTTCTTAGACATCTTCTCCTACGCTGTTAGACACTTCATCAAGCCTTTTCTGGGTGTTGTCTTAGGTGTAGGTATCTTGGTATTTGGGATTCAGCTGGCATCCGGTATGCTTCGCTCTACAATTTCAAACGCCGTTATGGGTCCTGTGTGCGCCCTACCAGGTTCCTCCTACCTCGTCCCTGCTTGCGCTACCGCAGATTCATTTGCTGGAAACCAAGCCGACTTTGAAGAGCTTATCAATGTCCAAGGCAAGTTTGAGGATATTCTTGATGCATCAAAAGACACATCGGCGCTGCCTGCGACAATCAAGAACTCTGAGCTCGCCATCCGCGATCTGCGCATCCTAGTCAAACATTCGCGTCTGCCTAGTCGAAAAGCGCTAGAAAACGAATTCGAATACTTTATCCAAACGGCAAACGAGGCGTCTGTCGACTTATCACGCTACAACAGCCGAATAGGTGCTGCGATGGACCGCGTCATCGCAACTAACACCTGGACTATGAACGTGCTCTCGGGCATCTCAGAGCAAGACGCCTCTGTTGGAGCTGTTGGAAAGCTAATCCGCCAAATGACGGGCGCATTTGTCGCGCCACCGCCTTCACTTCAAGAACGCATCTTCGACCAATACGTGCTGCACGTGAGCAAGAACAAGGACGAAATCACACGGCTAATTGAAACCGCCCAAGCGCTTCTCCTCGTCCTCAACAATCTCGAGGAGCGCCTGACAACCATCTTCGACATTGCCACCACTGACGACCAGTCCATTACCCGCTCCCAGGAAGAACTCCTGTCCTCGCTCTGGACAAAACTCGGTGGTAACCGTGGCAACGTCAAAGCAAACAAGCGATCGCTCACCCTCCTCTCGAACATCAGCGCCTACCGCCAAAAGGCTGTCGTGCATGTTTCCGAAACGCTACTCAAGCTCCAAGAAATTCAAGCTGGACTAGAAAATCTGCGTGAGGGCGTTGCGGCGCCTGAGATGCTGGGTTACAAGAGTGGAATTCCTGTGCAGGTGCATATTGATACTATTGGTAAAGGGGTCGAGAGGCTGCAGGTTAGCCGAGGAGAGCAGTTGAGAGCTGAGGGGGATACATATAGGAGACTTATGCGGGGCAGTGAGGATGGGGATGGAAGGAGGGAGTTGCCTGGGCCGACTGTTGTGGTGAGGGCGAGGTAGCGGGATTGTGCCTTGTAGCAATCTTTTTCTTTTTGATTAGAGTGCGTTGTTGATTGGCTGTTCTATGTTACAAGCGTTGATGGGCCTCTCATTACCCTACTAGATTTTTTTCTCATATGGCAGCAATTCCTAGATACCCTTCTTTTACTTTTGGCCCCTCATACATTCGACTGCAAGAAACATCTCTCACTCTAATACATCTGCACCTCAACCAAACACCTCCTCACCCCGCCCTCTCCCAATCCCTCAAACTCGAGTTCACTTGCCACACAGCCCCGCTGACTACACTCCTCCCTGAAGCCATCGACACTACCTCCAACGCCAAAATACACCCGCTTGGCCGCCACGAGCGTCTTGCCCATCTTGACACGCCCCATGAGCGCCACAATGGCATCGGCAAACGCCGTCAGCGACGAAGGACTGTATATAGTCTCTGAGCCAAGGATAAAAGTGTTAAGATCAGGCGACGAAGGAATGAGCGGTAGTAAAGCGGACGTCGGAGCCCATGAACCCGAGAGAAAAGTCAGTGTAATGCCGGTGTTCTGCAGGCAAGCTTTGAACGCCTGAAGCAGCGCAGGTGTGATGTATAAATCCGCGTGTTCCTCTTCACAACCAGTAGGCTGATCTGAAGACAAAGTTTCATCCCATAGCAGCGGGTTCGGCGTGTCTTCAGCGAATAACTGCGCACTCTCTTCTTGACTCAGTGTTGCAGCCCATGCCAATACGAGATTCGGCAGCGTAACGCACCGCAGGACATCAGCATTATAATCTGTTAGAGTAAAATATATCCCCAATCCTTCTCTTATCGCGTATTGGAACAACAGCAAAGAGGGAAGTGCACTTCCGCATCCCATTTCAATCACGTGGCCCACACGCACCAGGTCGTCGAGATCTTTCCGTGGTCCCCGGTCCAGCAGGAAGCGCACGAGGTCCAGACTGCATTCCCATGTCTTGTAGCCGCCTTCGTAGACGTTTTGCTGCAGGTCACTGGACTCGAGGCCGGAGAGGGGCGACGCGGTTGTGCCGTCGTCTTCGGCCATGAGTTGCAGACGCACATCGAAGAGTTCGCGGCGGGGGAGGTGTACGGTGGTGCCTTTGGGGGAGGTGAGGGAGACTGTGGAAAAGGATATCTTGTCGGGGAGGGTGGAGAGCTAGGGGAGGTGGTTTTTAGTAGGTTGAATTATTTGTAACATTTGGGGAAATAATGATGGAAGAATCAAGAATATTGAATAGCACAACTTTGCTGACTCTTGCATCCATTCTTGAATCAAGAAATGAAACCAATGCTAACCTACCATTTCATCCAAGTCATGAGTTCGAGCTGCAATGGGCGGCGGCACATTACTTTCCACAGTACCAGTTTGCTGCCCACTCTGCTCCTGCACATCATTCGGATCCTCTTCTATGTCATCGCCTGAAAAGCCAAAACTAAACGCCATTGCTGATGGATGCGCCGATACTTTTGATAGTCGAATTGAGTTTAGTGTTCGGAGAGGGCCAGGTGCGTTGGACCCAGCAAGTGGGTTGGCGGGGTGCAGAAAGCATGTGAAAGATAATTTTGGGCTTATCGATAAGACATTGGCTCGTGCACGGGTGAATGTCAAATTGAGTGCATACCCATACATAACTCGCCCAATGGTACCTTTCGTTGTTCAGGTGCTGTGAAACACAGACGTCTATAGAAGGGGCTGGCAAAGGTTTGAGTGCGCAAGTGTTTTCTTTTCTTCTTATTAATCGCTCCTGTGCCCGCAAAAAGAGATCATAGTCTCATGACTTCATACATGCGTGCAACGCTGTTGTAGCACAAGCATTTTTTTTTCTACCATTTCGTTGCAGCATCAACAGTCTTGTGTTCTGGTGTGGCTTGAACATGCAAGTACCTACTCCTTTTTTACGTCGACTCCATTTTCATCCCCGTTTCCTGCCTGGCGATCCTCCGCCATGGTCCTCTCGAATTGCCTTGCGCACGCCTCCATAGTGTCCTTGTCTAGCTCCCAACCCGTCGTGTCGATTCCCTTTGCTTTTGCGTCGTTTATGATTTGCTGCCGCTCCATAATCTTCTCGCGCATGAGCTTGATTGCGCCACCCAGCACAACAGCCTCGCTTCGTCCCTGTCCCTCTAGGCCTGGTACGATGGAGGCAAGTCGGTCGAAGCCTTCTCGGATTGCCTCACGTCGCTTCTGCTCTGAGCGGATGTGGTTTTCCTTCTTCTGGGCTTCTGTCAGGCGCGGCCGGTCAGCGGCATTGGTTGGACTTTGAGATGCTGGCATGGCGACACGTGGGGTTATATCGTGTGATGGGCAGAAGAGCTTGCTGGTACGGATAGTGTTCCCGGACAGGCGAGACTATCCGGGCCAGTTGGAGGGGTTGTGCTGTTTTCGTGGCGCGTGCAATGTGTGAATACGAGGTGCTATTGTTTGTTGGATGTCGAAGCGTTGAGCGCAATGACTGCGTGAGCTACGGAGGAAAGTAAGTGGGAGACGTGAGTGACATGCTCCTTTGGGACTGCAGAGGCAAAAGAGCAAGAGGGAATAGATAGGATCCACAAGGGTCCACGCGAGGCTATACTATGAGCCTCGCGACCGTTGGTGGTGTTGCGCAAGGCACGAAATGCGACGGGTGACATTCATGTGAAGACGCCAGCGCGCCCGAGCTTTCTGCCATCTCGGCTACACTAAGTACGACGACCGGCAGCGTGAGCCGGCGAAATAAAGCGAATTTCATCGTGGTGCTACGTCGGCGGAAAGCGGGTAAGATGAAGAGAGGGTCTTTTTGGTTGCATCGAGGCGGAAGATGTCTAGATTCTCCAGCGAGCCTGTGCAGATAGACTGGCTATCCATGGACGTGGGCGTGGTGAAGAGGTGCATGTGCCCTGAGAAGACAGCGGTGAAGGGCTGGCGGGATGCAGAACAGCAAACGGCATTGGTTCTGGCAAAACGCTCTCATCTCATCTCTGGCCAGCATGTCACCCATACAATTATTATACTCGCGGCCAATTTACGCTTTGTTTCAAGGCTGACTTGAGCGTCCAACGGCGACTGTGAGGCTCGTAGCCCCCCCCCTGCCCACAGAGCAGCGTGTGACGCACTGTGGTGGAGCTGCCGGCGCGCCACCAGCAGCGACCCCATCGCCCACGACGCGACGACTAGAAACACTCGGTCGATCGTCTCACACCTGTGTCAAGAGCGACAAAAAAAATCCAAAAAAGAAAACAGAGCGACACTAGCTAGGCGCAAGAATACATCATAGTGTGTTTGCAGGCGGCGATATCACAAGAGAAGGGTCGGGTTGGGTCGCTCTGCCCCCCACTACTGCTGGAGAAGGTGTCTCGTTCCACTGGGCAGCAGCGGCCGCCCCGTAACACGCATACATACGTACAACACCATCACCACCACCACCCCGACTGCGGCCCTGACATGCGCCCAACCGCGGCCACACGCCCTTACCCACCCCATTGATCCCTCGCACCCTCGCACAACCATGGACAGCGTCCGCGGGAGCAACCGTCGCATAAACAGCCTGCAGACCCGCGAACGTCTGCGCAGCAACAGCTCGGCCACGCTGCGTGGGAAGCGCCCCGTCACCGCCCAAGATGCCTACCTCTATGCCCTGCGCGTCGCATTCCTCGCCTACCTGCTGCAGCCCCGCCAGAAGCGAGTCCAGCATGTCCCCTCGGCGCCCAAGCAGGTCCAGCGCTCGTCGACGTCCATCAACGACCTGATGAAGGACTTCTCCCTCATCAGGGACTCCAAGAGCACTCGCTTCCCCCGCGACTTCATGGCCGCCCTCGATAAGCGCATCACAAAGGTGCTCATGGGCCAGGAGCGCATGCCTGAGTTCCAGGATGCTACCGTCAAGCGCACCTTTGCCGTCTTCCTCAATGCCTTCAAGGACCCCTCGTTTCGAAAGAACATGGACAAAGACAGGCGAGTCGAGGACCTGCTCCTCATCTTCTACTCAAATGCCACAAAGGAGCTGCAGAAGGGAAAGGCACCGACCGACGACAGTTGGAAGCTCATGGTCGACCGCCATGTCGCCCTCTTCCTTCGCCTCGTCAGCTCCATCCTTAGGGACCACGACTGGCAAAGGGACCGCCCCGAGCTTGCCCAGAGACTTATGACCATGGAGAAGAAGCTGCTGGTGCACGACCAGGATCTCGCCGCTGAGAACCAGCGTAACGGCGGTCAAGGAGGCACAACCATTGAAGTAGAGATTCCCCGAAGCTACGAGGTCAAGGATATGCCGCTTGTCCTGGTCGTCTCGCGCATCTTCTCCGTCAGCTACTCTGATGTGCAGAATGACATCAACAGATACAAGTCTGTGTGGACCGAGAAGGCTGCACTACAAGATCTAAAGACATACCAGGCCCATCTCAGCCTCATGACAAAGAAGACGCTCAACGCCGAAGACTTTGACACTGAAGAGGCATACGAGGCATGGAAGAACCAAGAAGTGCCCGACCTTTCGCAGATGATATTGGCAATCATCCAGTCTAACCCCGAACTAGCAAAAAGCTCACATGGTGGAGCTGTACCCCAATTCAAGCCAAGAGCACCAATGGATGCAGGCTATGCAGACGCCTCCAGACAAGGGTCCATGTCTTCGGAAAGTGGCTCTTCATATGTAATTGACCAGCCTGTAGACATGAGCGGGCTTCACATCAACGACGACTATGACCAGGACTCGTCGTACACTTTTATACCCTCCGACCCACGTGCTACTTACCGTGCGATACTGAACGAAGCGTTGAAACATGATCTGGCCGATTCCGAGCTCGAACCGACCGAAGCAACTGCCGACAGCCCATCTGTGAAGCTGCTGTCAAAGCAATCCGCTGAGCTCCTGAATGAAATAGCCCTTCGGTGGAGGATACCCCAGTTCTCGCGGCTCGTCTTGTTCATGGACGTTGTGTGCGAACGATACACCAATCAGGAGGTTGACTTGGATACCCTCGACGCAGCCTTCAGCTACGTCAAAGAACCACCACCAGTAGACAAAAGGGCTAGCCGTATGAGCTTTATTCCAGTTCAATCATCCCTCTTTGACCGGACTAAGTGGACAATTCACGACTATGCACTTAACCAGCAGATCTTGTCTGCGTTGCATGACTGTCTACTGCGCGAGCTTTACGAGCTCATGATGCACGTGTACATGTCCAAACCACCTCCCCTCGGTCCAGTCATGTATGTCCTGGAAAATCACATATATGACGACCCCACATTTCCAGGTACAGAGGAAGAAATGGACAAATTCACTGAGCAGTTACGCCAAGGCCTAAGAGAAAAGGCTAGTGATGTGTACCGCGAGCTTCTTGCGAAGCACATACCAGACACAAAGGAGGAGTGGGAGTTCTATCACGTCATTGAGCTTGGTCGTGCCGTTGTCAAATTGTGCGAGCGGATACAGAAGCGTTACCGCAAGAATCCAGAAGTCATGGGTGCCAGTCCGATGATGTGTCTTGTGGAGAAGATCTTTCCTGCATATGCTGCTGATGCACGAGACCTGGTTGCCCGCATCATGGACGTTGCTCATAGCAAAGGAGAAGATGTCCCGATCCAGGATGGGTTTGACTTGTACAAGGAACTCGTCGAGATTCGCCGCATCCACAGCGACGCTTTACCGGGCAAGAATTTTGCTTTCAGTATCGAAGACCAGCTGCAGGATTTTGTATGGAGATGGATACAGATGACGGATGAGAACCTGACTGGCTGGGTGGACAATGCGTTCAAGGCAGATTCTTTCCAGATTGAATCGCAGAACCCTATACCCATGGACGATGAGAGGCATAGCGTTTCGGTTGTTGATGTTTTCCGATCCTTCAATCAGAGCATTGAGCAAATCGTAGCTCTGAATTGGGATAATGACGTACATTATGCCAAGTTCATGACAGCTCTTTCCAAATCGATTGGTACTGCACTTGCGAGGTACTGCGAGCTCGTAGAGCAGAAGTTTGCCCGGGAAATGGACCGTTTGACACCTGAGCAGGAAGCTGCTGCTAATCAGACTAGACAAGAGAAATGGCTTTCTACTGTCAAGGACTTTTACAGCCAGAAGGAGAAGATTGAGCCTTTCCAATTCTACCCCGAGGTAAGCCGCCAATATCGTTAGGCGGAACCACGCTGACAGAAGTAGTCTCTTGTCAAACTCAACAACATTGAGTATGCAATGCAGCAGTTAGATAAGCTCGAACGCGAGATTGGCGTCGATGCTTGCGCTGAGGTCCTCCAGAAGAATGCCCCACCCCAGCCGCAACGCCTTCGCAACAACAATTTTGTCTTCACCATCAAAATCATTGAAGCTGAGGATCTGAAGGCATGCGACATCAACGGGCTTAGCGATCCGTATGTTGTGCTTGGTGACGAGTACCAGAAGCGCCTGGCTAAGACACGAGTCATCTACCGCAACTTGAATCCTCGCTGGGAAGAGACCATTGACATTACCACCAACGGTCCACTCAATGTCGTTGCGACAATATGGGATTGGGATGCCATGGGCGATCACGACTGCGTTGGCAGAACATCGCTCAAGCTCGATCCATCACACTTCCGGGACTATATGCCCCGAGAGTATTGGCTTGATTTGGATACACAAGGCCGCCTGCTGCTACGTGTGAGTATGGAGGGCGAGCGAGACGACATACAATTCTACTTTGGCAAGGCGTTCAGAACACTTAAGAGGACTGAGCGGGACATGACACGAAAGATTACAGACAAGGTAGGATATGTTCACCATGTCAGTTGACTCAGACTAACAACGGCAGCTCTCATCATTCATTGGCTACAAGCTTTCGCGCCGGTCACTTGATGCTCTTCTGAACAAGGGCGTAGCTTCCAAGGTAACAAACTACCTAGGGAATTTTCGATCTGCGCGGCCCATGTCAGTTGTCCAAGGACCGACACAGCAGGATATTACGCAGGCTCTTGGCCCTCTCTTTGTCTACTTTGACGAGAATTTTGCCATTATGAAGCAGACATTGACGGATGCAGCCATGATTATGGTCATGACGAGATTATGGAAAGAGACACTGGCAACAATAGAGTCGTTGCTGGTGCCTCCACTGTCCGACAAGCTCTCACAACAGCGACCGCTGACCCAACAAGAGCTGGACATTGTGTTCAAATGGCTCAAGATGTTGTTTGACTTTTTCCATGCCGTGGATGAGGATGGCAACGTCGAGGGAGTACCGATGGATGTGCTCAAGTCGCCCAAGTACCATGAGCTGCAGAACCTCAACTTTTTCTACTTCGAGGCAACGGAGGATCTTATCCGCACGTCTGAGTCCATGGCTGCAGCGAGCGCAAAGAGACAGCAAGAGCAAGCGCAGCGCATGAACCGCATGTCTGCTCCAGCAAGCATGGGCCACCAGTTTGGCGGCGCTGCAGGATTCGCCGGTGTGCCGTCTCGTCGACACAAGACGATTATGCTGTCACGCAACTTGGGCACGATGAAGAAGGCTAAAGAAGAAAAGAGAAAAGAAGCGCAAGCTGAGCCAAACGACGATATGATTTTGAGGATTCTGAGAATGAGGCCGGAGGCTGAGAGGTACCTGAAAGACCGGAGTAGACAAAAGGTATGTCTCATCTCAGCATGAAGTTTATTATTGTACCTTTTTCTAACCTATTATGTATAGGAACGGCTTGCAGCTGCCCAGGCGGCAGAGGCAATTGTACGGCAGAGCCTGAATGCAGGTGGTGGCAGGATGATGGGCGGCATGGGTCCTGGGCGTCGGTAGGGTGGGGGTGGGCGAGGGTTTTCTTCTTTCGTCACGCATGCGTAAGGTGCTTTAGTAGGTGGGCGTTTTTGCTGCTTTCTTCTTCACCTTTTTCTGATACCTCTCTGCATCATTATCCACTTTTTATTCGATGACTGGTTTCAGGCTCTTGGTTGGCGAAAAGGGGTAGCTTCCAGGGACGGTAATGGTGATGATGGGTTACTTAGTCTGGCGTTTACTTTTCTTGCTGCACCTTCGTTTCTATGCTTAGGGAATGGGGTGAAGCGCGATACATTACGATGGTACATTTAATTTTCCGTTTTTTGGAGTCGCTTAGGGTAGGCTTAGGGTGGCTAGATAGGTGAGTAAGTAGGTAGATAGACGAATGTGCATCATGTCGAGTGTATGAAAGCATCTGTAGGGGTTCAAGTCATGTATGCGTGATATTGTGATGCGACAAAATATGGGTCAGTCATAACAGTCAAAAATCATATATGTAGTTTATGTCCGAGGTATCAAGATGACAAGGAGAGTTCCATTGCGAGTGGTATTTTATACACAAATTTATTTTCGCCTGGTCATAATTTACCAACCCTGACCGGGCTTCCTCGCCTAGTGACAACATTATCACTTTGATCTGTATGAGAGGGATAATCCAAGTGAGACAAGACTTACTGGCACAGCACCCTTGCCTCCAAGCTCGACTTCCAGACCATCCGGATATGTCTTGGGTGCACTGATCTTGTCGGGGTAGACGGACTTGACAGCGGCGCAGAGGCCGAAGACGGTTGCGATGAAGGTGCCCATGAGAACGAAACCCCACTGGGGACTGAAGTGGTTGTAGTCGTGCAGGGCTAGCACACCGAGGATATCATTGTCCTCGTGGCAGGGCTCGCCGTAGTTACGGCGCTCCTGCTTGTCCCAGTAGTCCCCGTAGGGATCGCGGTTTCCTCGCTTCTCGGCGGGTGGGTTGATGTAGCCACCATTCTGTCACATATCAGATCAGCATTCTAGAAACCCCCTTGTCCCCATCTCCTTGGGCCCCGGAGCAGGAAAGGCGTACTTGGTTGGGGTCGGAGAGCTCGGCATTGGCCTTCTCAGCGTCGGTCAGGGCAGTGCGGATCTGGGTGAATTGCGGGCGTGGGCGTGCTGCGATGGGGACGATGGATCGGGCCAGCGGACGGGCCGCGACAATGCGCCTGGAGAACATGCTGCGGGATATGTGAGTGTGTTTTCGAAGGAATTGACAGGGTTGCGAGCGTACGTGGCGGCGCGAATGCGGGGGACAGGGCGGATTCGTCAGGTTGCTGTCTTGGTGTGTCGTTCGCGATGAGCTCAGTTGCGGCCCCAACTGGGCTTGGCGGGAGAAGAGTGGGTCCTTTACTGCTCAGGCTGGGCTCAAAGACTCCCACCACCAGCACCACATAGTATGTCTCTGTCCATGTCCCACCACAGCGCTGTCAAGCAGACAACAGGAAGGAAGAAAAGAAAGATTTAAAGATGTCCCATACGGCTTCCAATCGAGCTCCTCGCCCATGCACCGTAAACACTCACATCTGGTCTTGCAGGCTGCGCGTCCCCGGCCTGGCCATGCGCGCCCGTGCCGGTCGTTAGCGTGATTGCCGCCAAACATTATCGCCGGGCTCTGTTTTCACCATCTCTCAACTTCGACATCACATTGCATCATCCCAGCACGAGGCCGAATCTAAAATCTGGACCCGGCACTGCTCTCGGCACCCATCTAGCTGCTCTGTAGTATCTGTTTTGAGTTGATATATGTCGATTTGGCCGCGCGCCGGGTGGTCTACAGGCTTCCCAGGCCGCCTCCATCGCCCTTCCTGAATGGAAGAAGTTACTGCCGCGGATCGCGACTACGACTCCATCCCACCACGCGACTCGATCGACGCACCCAGCCCATCCGCCATCGCGCCCCATGGACACGGCACCGACGACGACGACAATGCGCCCCTGACTGCCAATGACGGAGAGCAGCTTGCCTCTGTAAATGGCCATGATGGTGGCGTCATTGGGCGGCCTGCAAAACGGCGAAAATTAGAAGACACGACCACGACGCCACGTCGCTCGACATCACGCGCTGCCTCGCCCCCGTGGAAGTCATTTGTAGCAGATGGCCCTACAACCGTCTTTGAAAATGGCGTAAGGAAGTCATCGCGTGTGAACAGAGAAACTGCGCCGCCTACACCCGAGCCCACAAAGCCCATCTCCCGCCCAGCGGCCAAAGCAACGCAGACCAACGGCACTCCTAAGAGTGCGGCCAGGCGCGAGTCGCGCAATGGCTCAGGGCCGACGTCGGTCCCGAAAGGGAAGGCGGCATCTGCCCTCGCTAGGAAGGCGTCCACACAGTCTTTGACTACGCCGGCCCGCAAGTCTGAGCGGAATACAAAGACGTCTGCTCTCGCCAAACAGACACCAGTCATGTCGCCGCAATTACAAAACGGGTCGCCTAGCGGCGGAATTCGCAAGCGAGGCACTCGCCAGCGAAGGGGCACGCAAATACCGACTGACCCATCAGGTGATGAGTTCATGGATACTCCTGACACCAATGGTCACGACCCCGACGCCGGCCTATACGCGTCGCCCGATGGCTCCAATCCGTCAATACCGGCCCCGCGATTGCGACTACGACTCCGAAAGCCCGACCCCCCGAACCGCCATCCCCATCACGCCCCGCCCAAGTCGCAGTTCGCTTCACTCGAAGAATGGTTACAACAAGATGACCCGTTGGAAGGCGAGGAGTCGCTGCGCATAACACAGGAAAAGGCCCAGGACGAGGCACAACGCCGGCTGCGTATTGTTGAAGCGGCCGAGCACGGAGTACTGAGCCAAGAACGATGCAGTGTCTACGCTCCTGAGCCTGCACCAGAACCGCCAGCTCAGTACGGCCATTGGGACCATGTGGTTGCGCATGCTTTGCACTTTAACAAGCTGCTCAAAGAAGAAAAGGCGTTTCATCGCCGGACGGCAAAGATTCTGGCTAGAGAAGCCTACGAATTTTGGAAAAATAAGTTCAAGCGAAAGAGCCAGGATGAAATTGAACAAGAAGAGACGGAGCGGCAGGTGGTTAGATACAAGCAGGTGGTCAAAGATGTCAAAGACGCGTGGGGCCTGGTCAGGGTTGAAATTGACAAGGAGCGTGTGACCAAGTACGAGGAGGAACAGCTACAGCTTGGACACAAGGCCATGGACGACATGTTCAACCAGGCACAGGAAATTCTTGGAGGCCGCACCGCTGGTGATGGTGCATCTTCGCTGATGAGCGAAGATCGTAATCTCGACGATATGGAGGATTTCGAGAGCGCGGCCTCAAATACATCTGAACAACAGCTTGATGACGATGTCATGTCTTCGAGTTCAGATAGTGAACCGGAAAACGAGCATGACGATGATGCAAATCTCACCGCCGAACAGCTACGCGAGAAGTATGGCCAGCTTCCTGATTTACCGGTGACTAGTTCCGAGGATGAGGATGATTCTGGAGATGAAGAGGAGGAGGAAGGCACGCCTGCACCGACCCCTGACCCAGACATTGAAACTGAAGATTTTGACGAGCCCCCGGAAACGCTTGCGAACGGATTCCATCACCATGAAGACAATGAGGATGAGAAAAAGCCAGGTTACATTGACCCAGCTACTGTAGAACTCGATCAGGTTGATGACGCCCTCATGGATTCAGAAAACGACGATAAAAGCTCGGAATCCGGTAGCGAAGCTTGGTCAAGCAATGAAGGATCTGGGACTGAAGACGAAGACGGGAATGACGCAGACGATTCGGAGGCAGACGACGACGACAGCGGAGAAGAGGATGTTGGCTTGATGGGTTTCTTGGCACCCAAGGATGTGAAGAAGCTGAAAGAAGCTGCAAAAACAGCAATCGAGGATAATGAGCTGGAGAGCGAGGAACAAATGACAGAGCAGGTTAATGGCGATGCCGCCACGTCCATGAAGGACGAGGAAGGGAAACTTCATGCCAATGGACGTAGTGCAGTTGCCATGAATGATGAACCGTGTGTCAACGGAAACGCGGCACCATCAGAGCCTGCTCCTTCCATTGAGGCCGCCGAGCCTCAAACATCGGTCGAACCCATCGAGGCTACTCCAATGGAAGATGTTGTGCAGTCTAAAAGTGTCCCTCGGTCTCGTCACGCATCCTCGCCGCCGAGAACCGAAGTCCCGTTCCTGCTACGAGGCACACTCCGAGAGTATCAGCACGACGGACTGGACTGGCTTGCGAATTTGTACGAGTCCGACACCAATGGCATCCTAGCAGACGAAATGGGTCTTGGCAAGACTATACAGACCATCTCACTTCTGGCCTACCTTGCTGTCCGCCACGAGATCTGGGGGCCACACTTGGTTGTCGTACCCACGAGTGTCATGCTCAACTGGGAAATGGAGTTCCGGAAATTCCTGCCTGGTTTCAAGATCCTCACTTACTACGGCGACATCAACGAGCGGAAACGAAAGCGATTGGGATGGCGCAACACAGGCAAGGACATGTACAACGTTGTCATCACCTCGTACCAACTCATACTTCAAGATGCTGCGGCTTTCAAGATGCGTCCTTGGCGTTACCTCGTGCTCGATGAAGCCCATAATATCAAGAACTTCAAGTCTCAGCGTTGGCAGACTATGCTCAATCTCCGGACTGAACGAAGACTGCTGTTAACTGGAACACCTCTCCAGAATAACATTGATGAGCTCTGGTCGTTACTGTACTTCCTGATGCCGGCTGGTTTTGCTGGAGAAGGTCGCATTGCTGGCTTAGAAGAATTCACACTTGCCCTGAAGAACCCTACATCTCAAATCTTGGATCAGGGCCGTCAACAACTTGACGCAGAAGCACAAAAGGTTGTCAAGCGACTCCACGAGGTGCTCAGGCCGTATCTGCTCCGAAGACTAAAGTCTGAAGTCGAAAAGCAGATGCCAGGGAAATATGAGCATGTAGTCTACTGCAAGCTCTCCAAACGGCAACGTCAGCTCTACGATGGGTTCATGGGCCGCGCATCGACAAAGGAGATCTTGTCTTCAGGCAACTACATGTCCATTATCAATTGCTTGATGTCACTACGAAAAGTTTGCAATCATCCTGATCTGTTTGAAACGCGAGCCATTGTAACATCCATGGCAATGCCAAAATCCGTTGCCGCGCAGTACGAGATCAAAGATCTTCTTATTCGCAAGCGTTTGCAAGAAGGCATGGAAGACAAGAGAGTAAGTTTGGATGCTCTGAATCTCAATTTCGCGCGGCGGGAGCAGACACAGTTAGGGCATGCTCGACGTACTTATCCAATCCGTGCCACGCGGCCTTTGGAAGACCTGATTGAGCGTCAAACTCGACGCATCAATAAACCAGTCGAGGCGGGTACGTCTCCACTGCAATCGGCAATGGCAGCGATGGCCAAGCGAGAGCAGGTAGCTGTCCGAGACCATCTACAGACATGTGTAGCTCTTACACGCGCTCGCACCCAGTTCATGCCGATATACGGAAAGGACATTATCGATGCAGTGACAGTCGACTGGCACGAGTATACTTTTGGGGCCATCACCGAAGGCAAAAAGGTACCCAGACCACGACTTTACCGGCCACACCACGCTCCTCACCCGACGTATCATGGCTTTGGCCAGGCGCATCTGCAGCCAAGGCCAGAGGACGTGGTACAATACGATGTTGTTCAGCGACATCATGGTCGTCTCGGATTCAGGTCTCCACGCTCTCAAAGAGTCATATCACAATGGCACGATCAACAAATTACACACTTCTTCGACATGATCCCAACACTAGAGCAACGCGCTGAAGCTTTTGAACCCCTAATCACGCGCTTCACATGTGTTACACCCGCTGTTGCCGCCGAGGAGCTTGCCCCACTAACTTTGTCCAAACGTGGTGTTGATCTCATCCAAGCCTCAGACGCAGCTCACCAACCGGATCCCTTCCACTCGTCGCGCATCCGACAGTCCATTGCCTTTCCTGATAAACGCTTGCTTCAGTACGATTGCGGAAAGCTGCAACGCCTTGCAACGCTTCTTCGGGACTTGCAAGCTGGTGGTCACCGTGCTCTCATCTTCACTCAGATGACAAAGGTCCTCGATATTCTGGAACAGTTCCTCAACATCCACGGGCATCGCTACTTGCGTCTCGACGGGTCTACAAAGATCGAACAGCGCCAGATCCTTACCGATCGTTTCAACAATGACCCGCGCATATTATGCTTTATCTTGTCCTCGCGATCCGGTGGTCTCGGTATCAATCTTACTGGTGCTGACACTGTCATCTTCTACGACCTCGATTGGAACCCAGCAATGGACAAGCAATGCCAGGATCGCGCTCATCGAATTGGTCAGACGCGCGATGTTCATATTTACAAGTTCGTGAGCGAGTACACTATCGAAGCCAACATACTTCGCAAGTCCAATCAAAAGCGTCTCCTCGATGATGTAATCATACAAAAGGGTGACTTCACCACTGATACGTTCAACAAAGTCACCTGGCGAGACGCTTTGGACGAGGACATGGGTATCGATACGACCGACGAAGCCGGTGCAGCCATGGAACGTGTGCTTGGCGAGAAGATTGGCCTCTTGGGTGACGCACGTGTCATGGGCAATGTTGAAGACACGGAAGATCGTACTGCGGCATCTATTGCGCAAAAGGAAATCGTCGACGAAATTCAAGAAGACAAAGTCGACTTCAACGAAAGCGTCAATGCAACACGAGCTGCTTCAGAAGCTGCTGCCGCCTCCACCTCCAAAGACGAAGAAGAGCTGGACATCCATGGCAATGAGAAGCTGAAGAGACATGTTGACGAGTACATGTTGAGCTTGTACCGTGAGGAATTTGGCAAAGAGCCGTATCGGCCGCCAACGGATCGGCAAAAGAGAAACCGCAAGGGGCAGGATCCGCATGTTAGGCAGCGCAAAAAGAAGTATTAAGCTCAAATAATTTATGTATGAATGGTAATTTTTGTTAACTATCTCTTTGCCGAAAGGAACAACATCCAAAAGACGGTTCTTCTTGTATTAGTACGTTGTGTGAAGGTATGGTGTGTATATCAGAGAAACTAGTATGAGTAAGAATAAGACATGAAATACTATCACTTGTATATGAATATGTGCGCGCGTATAATCTTAAGGCAGTGTAGTTGCGTGAATCTTACACCCCTACTGCATGTAGCAAAACTCAACATGTTAATTCTGACGAGACGGATTTAGAGTATCACAACTGCGTCGCTTACCACATGGTATTTGATATCATAAAAATAGAAATGTTTCAGTCAGGGTTATGTTCTGGGGAAGGAAAAATTCTAGAAAGGAAAGTTTCGAGAAAGGGAGTAGACCAACCGTCCGTGCATACGAGATTTTACCCACTTAATAAGGGATAGTCTATAAAGTGGCTAACAATAACCAGATACGTTCAGCCAAGACCTTGTGAATAAGCAAGACAACACCAGCAACTTGCCGATTTGACTCGAAACGCTTGAAGAAAGTATGATGGAGGCTGAAGAAAGTCATGCGAGGAGAAAGAGTCGCATGCTGTTTTCCACAGCGATGACCTCTTCAACGGGTAATCACTCTCACCAGCCAACAATTATAAATACACAAGAGTAATCCCCAACTGTATACCATATCATTTCAAAGCTCATTCTTCAAGAACCACTTCCTACCAGCATCGTCTCAGTTTAATCAACTCAATCACAATGCACTTTCTATACCTTCTCGCGGCTCTCGCAGCAACGGCATCGGCCTCCTTCACCAACAAATGCCAGTCGTGCAATCTCATAATTAACAAGGCTGAAGCGGGTGTCATGGGATGCGATTGCTTCAATGACAGCAACAAGCTTGTCAGTTCGGCTCTTCGTTTGTCAACGTGTTTTGCGAATGCGGATGGGAAGTTGATTCCACAGGCAAAGTATGTAAAGTAACGCTATTCCTTTTTCACTCGTCATTGCTAACCGTACGAAAAATATAGCGGTAATTTTGTCAAAAGCTGCTCAGTCGAGGGTCTTTTCCCCTCGTCGCAACGTTCGTTGTTCTTATCTGTCAAGTGCAAGGACAACAGTGGAAATGTCCAGAGTGGATCGTTTGATATCAGTAAGTGAATAACATGCCCCACTTCTTAGCGTTACAACATATACTACGTTGCTGAGTAGACGCACTTACTTACAATTTTTCGGTAGATGCTGGTAGCACTATTACGAGCGTGAATGGGGTTTTGAAGTGCTTTGGGCAGGGGGGTCCGAACTAGAGAGCGTAAATAGACTAGAGGAAACAGGTGAATACTTGGATTGAAGGGTAGCAATTGAGGGCTATACGGTCAAATGGTGTTAGATACAAGACTTTCTCTTAGACTTCGCATTGCGATCGGCAGTATACGATCGGTTAAATACACTAGTACTAGCCGAGATTTAAAACTATATGCAACTAAACGAGAATGCGAAGGGGCGCAGAACTATTGAACATACTTTCAAAAGAATAAACATTCCAGTTAGACAATATTATGGTGATAGACACGAATAGTTGGTAACAGGGGCAAAGATAGTCAGATAGTCTGTATTCACGATATGGAAACTATTACTAAACTGAACTGAGGTGTTGTTCGAAAGTCTTATATCTGTAAGGGACTACGCCCATGTGTGGCTTGGCTAGGCCAAGCAAATCGAGTATATCTACGCAACTACCTTGACTTCAAGACAAGCTTGAAGTCTTGTTACTGCCTTTTTGGCAAAATGGTTTACGTAAGTAATTGTACGTTCGGCTCAAAGAGCCCACCCATTACAATATCCACTACGTTAGAGTGAAGATTCAACTAAGGAGGGCTACTTTGGGACAAAAGGTAGGTGTTAAGGGTCAGAGAAGGCCGTGCTTTAACAGAAAAACCCCTGACTCAAGTTGTGCGTGCTTCCTTAGCGATGCTTCAGTAGCGTGCGATTTTTTTGGGACTTTCTAGACGACTTTTGGACGCTTTTGGCATCTTTGTCGACCGCGCTAGATGCCCAATTCTAGCTGAACTACGAAGTCTAGATTTTGAGCCGCGGACTCAGATCCATATCTGCACAATGCTCAAGCTATCTATACAACCGAGATTCGTTGAACACACTGTGGCGCTCCGCACCCTCTATTATTGCCGCGCCCTCGTTCTGTGGCTTGTGGTGCTAGACCCCGTTTTGTTATCCCCTGATCCAAAATGAATTTAGTTCAGCCACGGCCTCTTACTAGTGCGCACCATGGCGGACCGAAAGAGTCAGCCTCTGAACCACGATTGGAGTTGCCCCGTACTAAAGGAAATATACCTGCTGCTATATAACATAGCACGATTTGTGCAAGTAGTTTACATCTTAGCCGTGTCTAATTTCATTCAGATTCGATTAAGACGAGCTCGCTCAACATGTCCTCTGCTCTTTTCTTAGCCTCGGTACTAGCATTGCGTGCATCGTCGCTCATCTGCCCATCGTTACCAACCTGCCCAGACGATAACGAATGTACATTCAGTTCCAATGGCGCTGACTTCAAAGTCAGTTGTGCAACAGACTTCTACGGAGGCGACATGGGACGGGTATATGTAAGTGACAAACCCATTGACTGTCCCAGCAGAATATTGATCTTGATAGGCCGCAACAGTTGCCGAATGCATGAAGATCTGTGCGTCTGCAGATGGATGTGTTGCTTTGAGTTACGTGGGCACGGATTGCTACCTGAAAAACGCACTCAACGGCGGCTCAACCAGGTAAGTAGTCTTGGAAGACAGCAGAATTTTCATACTGACCTAAGAAATAGTGCGGGAGTGACGGGCGCGAGTATAATATCTCGTGTTAACCCAACCCCTCCCTCAAGCTCACCAGCGGGACCGCAACAGCCCTGTCCGGCTTCCATTAGCTGCCCTGACAACAATGGCTGTCTCAGTTCCGATAGCACCACCGGCCGTTCTTTTACCCTAAGTTGTGGTATCGATTTCTATGGTGGCGATCTCAAATTAGAGTGGACCGATGGACTAGAAGCCTGCTCAGCTGCATGCGCGGCTAATTCTGAATGTGTTGCAGCATCATTCGTCGGTAACAGTGGCAGCAGCGGGCCATGTTATCTCAAGAGTAAAAACCTAGGACCGGTCGCAGATTCTCGCGTGAACGGTAAGGATTACCTACGGCAGAGATTCGATCCAACAGAGCGGATCGCTGACGTACGCACAGGGTTTTCAGTCAAGTCGCTATCTGCACCTGCAACACCATCTTCTACTCCGGCCACTCCTAATACGGAGGACATCACTAAGTTGCTCAATACGCCTGAGGACATTCAATTCTGCGCCTCATATATCAACTACAGTCCACCAGTAGAGACATTACGCACCGCCGCCACCATCTCGGCTGTCACACGTACTACAACCACTAACCTAGTCACATCTACACCTTCTGCCGTCACCTTAGTTGAGACTGTAGTTGTGTCCGGAGAAACTACTACCGTAGCAAGCACAGAAACTGTAGTAATAACCACAACGGTGCAGGGTAATCTGAAGAAGAGGTTACAAGCAACGCCAGCAGCAGCACTCGAAACACCGTCAGTCCTCCAGGGCTGGTCACCTCAAGATATTTCTGCAGCGTGCAGCAAAGTCGCTACGTTTACTTCGACTACCACACTCACTACAGCTACCGAGACCGTATACACAGCAACAGAAACAAGTTCTACAACGACAACTACCGTTGCTCCAACCCCCACGATCACTATGGCCACAACTTCGCCACTAATACGGACAGTCAGCGTTACTTCTACTACGTTGGCGACTGTAACTTCCCGGATCCCTGTCCTCGAGCAACCTCAATGTGATTCCCGCCCTGTACGTCTCTGCTGCATCAACATTGCGCCATGGTCTACAAATTCGGGGGTGTGGGGTGGTATCTGCGGATATACTCCATCGAATCCTGCTGAGCTAGTTGGTGCGCGATGCATCACGCGGCCAGCGTCAGGACAGTGTCCAGCAGGTACATCGCAAGCCTGCTGTAGGGGGACCGTGCCCGGGCAATGCGCTCTAGGCACGCAGTGTGCAAGAGTGTAGTGTTGGTGTCGCACTGTAAACCAAATCTTATGAAAGCTGTGATAGGGTACGACCGATTTTGAGCTTAGAGCACATACTTGTACACAGAAACAACAGTAGGATGAGAATTCGAGCCTAGAAGCCCATTTATGAGTAGAGTTAATGTCTATAAATTTACAAACACCTAATGCAACTAAGGTCAATCTAATGTTCGATCTATCAGGTATCTGAGATAGAGTCAGTCACTCGATCCACGTTTCCTTCCCTATCGTCGTCCGATACTGGCACATACCTCGATCCAAGACAAATGGGCTGCATCTGCACATTTCTTTCCTCGACCAAGTCAATCCGCCATCGCATCATCGCATCCGGGTATCTAAACCAGCCAATTCGCGTGAAAATCTTGTTCTCCTTGATTGTGTTGTCCATGCCCTGTTTTCTGATTACTTCGAGTAGACGTTCGCTACCAGCGATGAGAACCAGAACGTCAGCAATGCATTCCACATTCAGCATCATGCCGCCGCAGTATTTTCTTTGTACGGATGCAATAATGATGATGGTCACGGTCAGCCAGATTAAGATGCTCGTGGCGAGCCAGAAGGCGACTGGATTCATCGTGAGCACTTCAACCCAGGTGGTTATTGTCGCTGTCGTTGTGGCGCTAGTATTGCGGACAACATCCTCGAATTTTGGGGCCACAGATCCGTCAGGTGTATATTGAGACGGCATGTTGCGCGTTGGAGGGTTAATTTTAAGGTCCATGCCCCTCGGTTGATAAACGTTGCCGCCGTATTCATGAGACAAGTTGTTGCCTTCAAAGTGCTGGAAGAAAGTTGAAAAGACCTTTTTATATGTTTTGGCTAAGACTCCGGGATCCATTAGGGCGGTGGGGTTGAATTATACTTCTGAATAAGCGGCATAAGACACGAAATCGAGGTTGAGACCCGTTTTGTTGTCTCGCATATTGAAAAATTTATCTTGTAGATAGTCTCCCTGAGTCCTAATACGACGTAAGTGACTAGGATGAGACGAACTAGCGAGGTCAATATTTGCGGCATTTAAAAGTGATTTCATGAAGAATGATCCATAGCTTTAGGGGATATTAGATAGATCCAAGTTTATGTCTAGAGCTAAACTCACCTTATGGTAACATTCAAATCGTAAATAAATCTCAGTGGACCGATATACTCGTAATCAGTCATATAGGAGCGATTATGCTGGCCACCATCGGAAAAGTTCCGCCATTGGAAGGCATCAGGCCAAGCTACATCCTCTCGGAGAGGCGTATCAAGGATATGATAATATTGCACTACACCGGTACTAGACTCGACCTTAACTTCCGCTCGGCTTGGTTTAAAGGCAGGCATACAGTTCAATGCTTGTATAGCAGGTGGCTCTGGAAAGTAGAGCATGTCGCCGGGAAAATCCGTTATCCTTCCAAAACCTGCGGGGCTTCGCATCCATTTGACTGTAAAGTTGCTGCCAGTACCAATCTCGCTAGAATCATAATCACGACCATCACCTGCTCACAACTAATTCTCCGTCCAATAAGCAATCATGGATGGGTTGTACGTTGCGTTTCCCGTGAGATTGGCGCAGCACCGTGTAAAATCGGCTTGGACTGTAAATCGAGTCGGGTAATTACCATCCTGAACAAATAGCCTCTGGCATGTAGTAATTATCTAATCCAGTGAGGTTATTCGATCTTGAGTTTTGATTCTGCGCAGTAAGCCAAGAGGCTACGTTGCTGGTCCAGTCAACAGCACTGCAATGCAAATGAGCACGAATTACAGACGTCTGAACCGTCAGATTCTTCGAGTGATTATTGTTTCCAGGAATTGATCTGTTTTGCTTCGCTGGAGCATACCTGCCCGAAGAAAAAGATACAGGAACAAAGCTCCAATCATCTCGACTCCATTCTGGCTGCGATTCTTTTAGTGCGATCTGTATGATAGCGGTGTACATCCAGTCTGTTTGCAAATTGTAGAGACTATCAGCTACCATATTCCTAAATTCATCTGCCGCTTCCGACGACGTACCATTGTAGTCGAATTGCCAGCTAGATTCATCGCTCTCTATCGATACTTTGCGCACGAATTGGGAGATTGCGCAGCTCCAAATTTTGGGGTAGATGATGGATCCTGCAAACAAGCTTCGGTATAAACGTCGTAAGGAAGAACTGGATCCGGAATTACTAGCCTTTGACTAAGAGATAAGGACTCGCAATAATACTATCCACTCTCATTGACTCTCTACGATTGATAAATGATCTTAAACGTCCAAACGTATCTATCTGACGACGAGATTTCATCATCTAGCCGAAGGGTTACCGTTCCATCCTCATTTTTTGTGGCTGATACCTCAGTGCCCGACATACCACCGCCTAGTACCTGTACATTATCACCATTTAAAAACGGGATCGCATCCGGGATCAACAGTATCGAGTTCGGCTTCTCTAAAACGTGAATGTAAAATGCAGAGTCACTGATAGTGTATCGGAAACTTCCTTTTCCACTTGTAGTCTGCCAGAAGCGCGTATCATAAATAGATTCGCCACGTTCCTTGATCCACTTCCCCGCATCCTTCAGCCCTTTCTGCATGACCTGCGGGATCGTGCCATTCGCCATCGGGCCAATGTCAAGTAAGAAATTGCCATTCTTAGATACAACGTCGACGAGTGTCTTAACGATGTCGATTCCAGTGAGGTATCTGGTATTAGGTGTATCTTTATTGTATCCAAACGAGAATGGATCCATGCCACGGTTCGTCTCCCACTTACTTACAACTGTGTTGCCGTTTGTGACGTATTCGGGTGTTGTGAAGTCGCCGCCACTGGCGTCACTATGGTCCGTAGAGCCGTATCCGCAGCGGTTGTTGTATGTAACTTGGCGGCCCTGGTCCCGTGCCCAGTTCAGCCATTTGGACAGCATGATAGTGGCATTGTTGGCACCCCCAATATCACACCACATTATCTCCGTCTCATACCGTGAGTCGTAGGCAAGTGTCTCCATTTGGGGTAGCTGCAGTTCTGTTACGTAATCGTCCACAGGTACATGGCCGATATAAGGTACCCCGACGCCAGTGTAAGGGTTCTTGGGGGGCCCACCAGGGAAGCCACCACAGCAATCGGTAGCATATTTTGAGTAGTCTGGATTGAACCACTCGGGCATGGAAAAATATGTTCCGCGTCTGATATCTGGATGATATGTTTTCGCTGCATTCATCAGTTCTGCCAAGAAATCACGCTTAGGTCCAAGTTGCACAGAAGACCGTAGACTGGTCGACTTGGGCACATCGAATATTGCAAAGCCTTCATGGTGTTCTAGGGAATGTTAGCCCTGCTTTCTATTCTTTTAGTATCAACTCACTTGTCACAGGAACGATATACTTTGCTCCAGCCTCTGCCATTAGATCCATCCACTCTTTCGCATTGAATTTATCTCCAGTGAAGGAAGGAATGAAATCATCGTAGTTAAAATTCTCACCATAGGTGTCTCTATGGTGCTGGTACGTCTGAGACTTGTAGCTTGGCTGTGTCATGCGCATCCAGTACCATTCAGCATAATCTTCCTTATCGCCCACATTGCCAAACGCCGGAACAGAGTAGACACCCCAGTGAATAAAGATGCCGAACTTGGCATTGTTATACCAGTCAGGAGTCCAGTGTCTGTTGAGGCTGGCCTTGATTGCAGTATAGTCGCCGAAACCGCAAGATCCAGTGATGTTCTGGGTGGTTGTCTCTCCACCAATCCAGTTGGCAGTTACAGTTCCTGAACATGGATATCCAGGCGCAACTCCTGCCTTATTCTTGACGCCAATTTGCGTCACAACTTGCTGTCCAGCCATAAGCCGTGTAATTCTGGCCGGCTGGACAAGATCAAAAGATGAAGAAGATGCTGTAATCGTGAGGTTATCTGCTTTAGTGAAAGATTCTGCTGTGTCATGGTTGGTGAGGACCATTTCAATGATCTGAACCTTATCCGAGCCCTCAAGCCATTTGGAAGTTAATGTAGCGGCGCCAATACCAATGCCTGAGGGGGTTACTCGTATTTCCAACTGAGAGGCTGCATCGTATCCTGATGGAACAGCGAAGACGCTGAGGTAGGGAAAAAGAAGTACAATGATGCCGAAGTGGCAAATTGGCAGGTAATGCGACATCTTGGTCTTGACAGTGTGTATTGCAAATATCCAAATGGCCACTTGTATAATGTCTTTGATCGCTCCCTACTTGTACAATTTACGTTCGTCACATGCTTGTATATCTGTAGATCTCTTCGGGTCTTCGACCAAGGCATCTTCGATTCAATATAGATGACCCCGCTGGGATGTTCGCATGTTTGCTTGCTTAGGGAGGTGTTTTGACGGGTTCCCCGCATATCTACATTGGATGGTCATGCGTGCTTCGTATTTCGGAAATTAGCCGTAGCGTGCATCGCATCCGGATTTACTTTCAAAACGTTACAGGGTTTACTATAATTAACAGTAGATAAAAACACCCAACTTGCTTATGAACTAAAGAGCCTGCGGAGCAGTCACAAAACGCTGCTTGACGACCCCGTTGCGCGTCGCAGTGGGCAGCAGCGACGCCACAAGACCCGCTTTGTTGAACAACAGCCACCGAAACCAGAGCCCTTGCAGGTCTTTCCATTGCTTCCGTATTGAGCATCGGTAGAGATGTTGTTAGCGGCAGTAATTCAGGTGTCAAATGAGGACTGATAGCCGGTTTCGCAGTGGTCGGTCGAGCTACTACACCAGCCTTCTCTCGAGCAGCGGTTACCGAACCCGGACCCAAGGCAAATCTTGCCGTTGCCGTTGCACTCCAGTATTTATGTATGCATGTATGTATGTACGTATAGGTTGTACGTCCTATATCGCACTGACCGTTTGTGAGTGAAGAGCCAGTGCTCGACGCGGTAGGTTTAGTGGTCAAGGCTGTTGGTGCATTGATGGTGGCTGAAGGCTCAGCTGTCGCCGGGGCATCTAGCGGAGATATTGATGTCAGTCTACTGAGCTATACAAGATGTTGTGGAAGAGATGCTCACCTTTCTCAAACCGAGATTCCATCGTAGCAGCTGGACCACCTTTACGTCAGCGGCGCTGGCCTAATAGTCACAGGAATTGCACTCGGGGGTTGCGACAATGATATCTTGTGGCCATGGGCTCATGTATGTGTCACAATAGTTGACCGTATCGGGCACGCGAGAGTTGAGTGCTGAAGGGGCAAACGAAGGCACAGACTCCTGTGTAGGCTCCGCGGGTGAACGCGACCAAGATGGACGCGCAAGTACCGCTTTTCTTTGACAAAGTACCATTTGCCGCAATGTGTGCTTGAGTTCTGCTAGGCATCAGTAGGCCTAGGAGCTTCAGTCGTGGTGGTGTCACCATCAGAAATCACGACCGATCCCCGGAGCGAGCTTACCGATGTCGATTTAGTAGAGTGTGCAAGACAATAGAACGCAGATATCCGTACCAACAGGAGGAATCCCGTCGTAGCCCGCATCAATGTTAGTGAGGTTGATGAGGGCCGGAGTCGATACGCCCTGCGCCTCGGCAATCGAGTTGCACAAGTCGCCATCTTGGATGGTGTAATTCCTGCCAGTGTTGCATACTGGCCCGGACAGACTTGCAGAGGTAGAGTTGGTAGCTTAGCCCGAGAAATCTCATAGGTATACTTGGTAGCGGCACAGCCGGACGTGATCGAGGCGCAGTCAGAGGCAGCCTGCTCGTCATAGCCGGACGGTGACCCGAGTTGCTTGGCCTGAGTATCCAGCTGGCATAAGAAGCATTCCTGTTCCATGGTATATGGCTTGTCTCCTTCCATACAGCCCGCAGCTACCACATGACAGTACTCGCTCGAGGAAGTCTGGCGTTATCGGCATGGGGCTATGGGACTCTCGGGGATACTCGGTGCTCACGAGTCCTTGTGGCAAGACAGGCTGGCAGCGTAGAGAAAGCGGTCAATGATGGTCATTGCTTGCTAGTCGTTAGATTTGGTCATGGGAAAGAAATAATTTCACTGGCAAATCAACTCACCTGGATAGGCCATGCTATCATCTGGAACTATTACAACCACCGTCTCCGTGCAGGTTCCACAAAACAAGCAATATTGATAATTGGGTCCTGTCTGGAACCGCCCGCCTGTGCGCCGCTCCGAGCCGGGTGCCGGTCTCACCTGCTCTTGGTCGGCATAGTGCAGGAATAGGAATAGTTCACAATCGCTACAAGTCGGAAAAGTAAGTCCGAGCAGGAGAATCGAGATTGACCAGGATTCTGCGCCCCACCGCCAAGCCCGCATTGACTATGGTTCCTTCCTTCTATAGTGGAAGACTCATCTCAACTATGCATTTGCTGACGTCGACTCCGAGTCCTTTGGAATCACCACCATGAATGCTGCCACACCTGCAAAGAAGTTTGAGCACGTGGTGAGTCTGAAGCTATTCAACCCCAAGCTGTAGCTCTTTGTTAGCCTGGGCGGTTGAACCTTTTCGGACAATGACAGCCACGCAGCCCGTCTTTGGCAACATTACGCCAGCCTCGTCCAACAGTGACAAGTTTGCCACCAACCTGCTCAAAATATCTCGATACATTATATATGGACACGATGGCGTACATCTTGGCTGGCAGTATCCCGGTGCGCCAGGCCGCTGAGGCAAGGAGGATGATACCATAGTAGCAGCAGAATCAGCGCAGTTAGTTGCCATTCTTGCTAACCTATCCACTTTTTACGACTAGCAGTCTCCTTTTCTAAATATGCATATATCTGGCTGTAATCCTTGCATACATGGACGGCATCCTATCCGTCACTACCCCCTCTATCATGGCCATGCTCATTAACTGGAAAAGTAGTTACCACCCTCTCTAGCACTACGCCACCTACACACATTATTGCTTGTCTAATGTAGTCGAAGTAATGGTTGAGATGCTAAGGATCCTCCGTCGTGTATGGTTTCGCTGGCTTGTTTTCGATTACAACAAGTTTCATCGAATTATAAGCCTTAAGGATAATGTATAGGCAATACAATTAATATGTCACTAATATTGTAAACACAGTTTAGCCTAGATAGTGTTAGAGGGAATACCGAAGATTTGTATAATTGCTTACGTTCTTAATGCTAACGTAGCCTAAGCCCTTTATAATGCGTTAATTTAATCTGCCCAGGCAATAATTATTTACAGGATTATGCCGGGGACAATACTGAGTTATGCTTCCTGTGTTTCGTTGCTCAAAAGTCTAAAGCGTCCTCGGGAGTAAAGATGCGATTAGGCTTAAAACTAGTAATTTTTTACGAGAACAAAGGTGCAAACCTAGAAACATTCCTAGTAAGACTGTACTAGTTATTTGTAGTCTGATAATGTTACCTCTTGTTGACAAGTAAAGCAGTTATAGTTAGCAACAATGCTGTGTCTATTAGCTACTAATATCTTTGCACAGTCGTCCAAGTAGATAATCGTCTCTGTTATAACACAACTACCTCTTCATAACTCCCATCTCTAACTCTAGAGTGTATACTAGAATTTAAGTCATTATAAGTACAAGGTACTGTGTTGTACCGCTCATTCCCACTTCAAACAGGTATGTGCAAAAGGTATGTTTTGGAAGATTGTATTACTAGGCGTGATAGTTGGGAGATAAGTAGAGAAAAGGTGGATATACTATTACTATAGTCGGTTCATATTCCACTTTGTTGGGTAGCGGCCTTACTTCGCTCCACAGCGGCTCTACTATTGCGCAGGAGAATCCTATGCTTCTCTGTTCTTGGTCTGGGTTAGGGCGAGTAAGCTCAGGTAAGCACGGAACAATCCATTGTCAAAGAGGCGCGTCATGGGCCGCCAAGACACTAAGTACTTCGCTTACTTGTCGAATAGTGCTGTAAGGAGGATTGCGATGGTGAAGTGGGGGAAACATGCAAGACCACCATCGCAATCCCAAATCTATTAGTAACCAGTAGTGTTCAATAAGCTTCTTAGTTCCTGAGCTTACTTGGCATTTGGATGAATGTTTACCTGGAATTGCTTTGTCAATAGTCAGTCCTTATCGTAGATATGAAATTAGATGGAGTTTAGCCAGCTAATACTGCTGCCAGATTTGATAGGTGTCCAACGAAGTTGTGGATTAATTTTGTTATGAAGGTTAATTACTTATAATCATCATCATTAGGTATAAGACGCCGTTGAACATGATCACAGTCTATGTGGTCTCCACCCATATAGTATCTTATGATCATTAGCTATAGATTCGTATTCTCTATGCGCCTACAATCCGCTCCTCTCGTTCTTCTCATCCTTTACACTAACAGTTTCAAAGTTCTTAGTGTCACTAACTTTTTCCTCCCTACCAAAAAAGCTATTCTTCTTTAGGCTGTTTATACTATCTGTCTTTGTATCTCCTTTATGAAAACTTAGATAGAGGTTATCACTATTATTAATGACAATAGTACATAACTTTTTCTATAAATATACCGCCCTCTCTATACAAAAATTACCAACAAGGCCAACCGCAGCACAGACAACTTCGAGTTTTCTAGAATAGGTGTAATTTTAGTCAAATATATATAAACCCCTCGCGAGAAATCGATTACAATCACCTTTAAAGCGTGCACGCCACGCGCTGTGGAGCTATAGGCTGTTAAAGTGATCACTTTAGACACGTCTTATTTTTCACCGAAAAACACACAGACCAGGTGGATTAGTAATCAAAATGCCACCCGATAGTGATACTATCGACGTACACGTGCCAGGCACCCAGGCGAGAGCAGAAATCGAAGCTCAGATCCAGAATGAGATAGATATGGAAACCACGGAACCAGCGACGCCTACGCAGACTACTATACCTAGCGTAGTTGAAATACCAATCCTCCCACCAAATAAACGGCAGGCAAACTTCTCGCCAGAAATACGCACTAGGAGCAACTTCTCACCATTTAGAGGAGCTACGCTTAGATTCAGTACTTAAAGCAGAACTCCGAAGGCAATATCAGTACAAGAGGCGCTAGAAATAGCGAGAAACCTAGTAGTCCAAGCAGCTAATCTAGCTGAAAATAACCCCTCGCAGCAGACTAGCCTACTCGACCTAGTAGAAG